>NW_018478748.1:0-2726 GCF_002113885.1 Mizuhopecten yessoensis | reverse complement strand
ATATCCACCGTGGAGCTGTATCGCATCGTTACATATCTGTCAGGAAGGATAACTCCAGTTAGAAATAAGTCAGGAATACGTCTAAAAAGCATATTCATATACTGCCAATATTATACTAGTTGTACAAAATTAACTTGCAGGGTATGTGTTCATGAAAAGAAAGTCTTATCTCTAGTGAATGTTACATAAGATGTTATTCAATGAATGGACTGGGTCTATCAAAGCTTCACCAAATAGTAATAGTTTTTGATGGTCTTTGTACATTCAAACACTCCAAGTTGTAATAATTTACTCAATATGTAATACAATACGTTTGAGATTGAATTAACTCCTGCATAATTCATTTAATCCATCTTTTCGTATTGCAGAGTTATCTGCTCTTGTGAGCAGGTATTGATTGTTGCATCATTTGTTTGTGAGAATAGCATCATACATTTTTGAGAAAAAGATGTAACTTTCTCACACAAACTAATGACGTAACAATCAATACCTGCTCACAAGAGCAGATAACTCTGCAATACGAAAGGACGGAATACAAAGTACAGTGTGTTTATGAAAGGGGAGAACATAGGATTTCATCTGTCAATTAAGAAAAGAATTATAATTTACATATATGAATATGAAAAAAATATATAACTATTTACTGAATTATCTAATAAAATCACGCACATGATTCTGTAATTCTAATTAACAGTTTTATCACATAAACCCTACCTTTGAACACTCATCTGTAGCAAAAAGTTTGGCCATAGAACATAAGATGACCCTCTCCGGCCAGTTCTCGTCCAGTGCCCGGGCAGCTGTTCTCACCATATTCCTGGATACAACTAACTTTGTGGCCATCTCTGCCAGCCTAAACTGTAAATACTATCAAGGGAAAACAAGGAACAAATCACAAAATGTGTTGATAAAATATTGCTGAATACCTCTTTCTTGAAAACTCTTTTAAATAATGGAGTTGTTTAGAAGGCAAAACAGTTATAGACTGACAGCAAATAGAACAATAACTGTCAGTTTTTTTTACTAAGGCTTGTCAAAAATAGACATCATCTTTCATGGTAAAACAAAATAATACTCTGATCAGGAACAAACCTGTAATGACCATTACTTTAGCACATTGAAATATTTATAAATTTCTGATACTTTTTTTTTATTAAAAACTCGATGAGCTTTTAAAGCAAAATTCATAACTTCACTGTGATAGTAAAACACCTATATAACACCTGAAACATGTTATAAAATGTTGATCACTACAGCATATAGTGTACCTGGAAATTGTCCAGTGTTTTTCCAAATTGCTTTCTCACTTTTAAATATTCTCTACGACTGGGTAGCTCCTAGTGAACAAGAAGCTGTAACAGAAAACATATCAACAGTGATCAATCAGTTTCTTATAGTTATTGCATAGCTCAAAACCAGAGTTTATCTCTGGAAGGAAGTTTTCTAATAAACATTATATTTCTTGTAAGTTTCTACAATTGTGATACATTTTTCGTATAGCCGTTTAAAATCCTCACCAACATTTATTCTGCCCCCGTTGAGTCCCCTCATGGCAATCTTGAAGCCAAACCCTAACTGTCCAACAACATTCTCCACAGGAACCACACAGTCCTCAAACATCACCTGACGTGTTGGCTGGGAATTCCATCCAATCTAAGGGTGAGATAATAATAATAATAATAATAATAATATGCATGTTCAACATTTGATATAGCACCCTAGCTATCTAGTTAACATAAGCCACTATAAAGCGCTTTACACTTACAGTACATAGATATACAATACAATTAGCATAAACATTAATCAATACAATTTTGAGGAATTTGCAGGAGCTGCCTTATGAGGCGCTAACTACTAGTCCTATGCCACCTGGCTAATATCTCCCTATGTGTGTATGCCTGCATGTGTGCTGGATATGTAATGACCTTGCTTCCAACAGCATCATTTATAGTACCACCTCACTTGAATGCTACAGCACAGATACCGCAACAACCACCCAAGACCAATTTATACTCCACCTGGGTAAACACTTTCTCTGAATATCCATGCATGCAACAACTTTGGGGATCGAACCCCAGTCGCCTGCATGGAAGGCTGGAGTGTTAGCCACTCGACCAATCCACCCAAAACAAATTATTCAGTTGGATTCACAGACTGTATAACAAAAGTTTAACTTACTGTGCATCTAATTTGATTACAGATATGGTACAACTGTTTTCAATAGCCATCAGTCCACTGCTAAGATACATTCAGTCAATAATAAGATGTTGGTTATTCAATGACACCCTTTACTAAGACAATCACAGATTATACTGTGTCAGCAATATATTCATTAAAGATAAACTCTACCAAGATGTCGATACTAACCACTGTAATGTCAAGCATGCAAAGAATATTTTTTCAACAATTTTTCGACTTCATAATTCAATATTAGAAGTCTGTTTAAGGACAGTATTCAATTTATCTTTTCATAGCTCACTTGGTCTTTCTCAGAACAAGACTTCTACTTAATGGGACTGTGTTTTATTACACTAGATCAGTAATTGTAAGTTTCTGGTTTGAGTAGCACCGGATCGAAGTCCTTCAATAGGTGGAAGGGAGACAACTCATGAAACTTTGTTTACCTTCTTTTCTTTTTGTCCAAATGACAGTCCAGGAGAGCCTTTCTCGACCACCAGAACTGATATTCCTTTGGCCCCGGGTTCTCCTGTCCGACACATGACCAC
>NW_018478747.1:0-2725 GCF_002113885.1 Mizuhopecten yessoensis | reverse complement strand
GGCCGTTACCTTGTAGCTGGACTATCAGTCCCCGTGTTTGGACGAGACTGTACCTTGTAGCTGGACTATCAGTCCCTGTGTTTAGCCGTTACTTTGTAGCTGGACTATCATGACTTTATCATTGCAAGGTTTACCTGAAATACTAGTTTAGAAGTGAATTATCTGTCGTATCCAAAGGTTGTAAATCTGTAAGGTTGAAACTCGTTTGGTAGTTTTTTTTTCTCTCTCACGGTTTGTTTCTACCTAAAATAAAATAAAATAAACACGGATTTTCATTCCTTAGACCTTAAGCACCACTGGTGAGTCAAAACTGGACGACACGGACAAATAGAAAAGTTAATAGGTTGACTTTGTTAGACATTTTGCATCCACATGCTAACTTTGAAAAAAGTGATTCCTACATCGTATATCTAATGATGATTTTCTCTCTTTCATACCCATTCCGGATAACCAATGCACACCGAATTTGATACTTTTCTCAGTGTTATGTCCTTTTGCTCTGTGACAATCGCATCACAACTGTTGAACAACGTACGTAATACCCTCAACTTCTGATGCAAATGTTAGTTAGATTTGAACTCCTGATATTAGTCCGCATGCGTCTATTTTGCTAAAGACCTAACCTTCTTCTGTTCAATTGTTTTTATTTATAAAAGAAGGGTGTGTCAAGGAAAACCTCGTTGAGTTCCTCGTCGTATGCTTCTTTGATACTATTTGTGGAATATACGGTGTGGATATGTTTAATCAAAACATTCCGTGACCCTTTCTGTATTCTTTGCAGTATATCATCCACACATCGCTCCGATAATGTTTGCTTGCACACCTTGGGACAGTGGATATTGCTTCTTGTTCCAAATGTTCGATGTTCGAACGAGCGAATTCGTCACAAAGGGTGATACTGCACTGCTCATAGAAATTACCAATTCAAATCCTTTCCTTTAGATGTTAAAAAATTGTTTAAATTTCGTAATTTTCCTATAATTAAATTTGTAATCAACACACTAATTGCATTAAAAAAAATGGTTTATTTCACAATCGTATCATGATAATCCTGGACACGTGACCTGTGTTAAACACGGTTCATATATTAACAGTTTGAAATGCTGACCTTGACAATTATCTTAAATATAATGACACTTGACGACATTATACTACACACGTACGCCTTCATTTTGAAGTCCTAAAGTGTTAATTAATAATTGAACATCTGCCAATGTTAATTATCAGGATATCTAAAATACCAGAAAGGTCATGGAACAATTAGCAGACGACCTTCCACGTGGCGCTATCAACAATCGAGTTATGAAACCGTGCGTCTTTCCCCTCCTGTTACTTTGGTACCTGTGACCAACCCTTGTTTCAAGTACTAGGTGTAGGTTTAGCAATGAGATTTACTCAAACTAAGGTTGTAAATGACATTGTCTTTGAGGGCTAAGACATAGAAGAAGGAGGGAGGGCTGTAGCGAAATTTAATAGTCTTTGCACTTTTTTGAATGTTCATCATTCTATTGCTTGTGCTATGCCCTTATATCGATGTCGATATGATACTTTTAAGAAAGCAAAAGTTCCGCGAAATCATACCGCTAATCAAACAGCTTAGTAGTAATTATATAAGTCGTCCCTTTTGTTTATGCTGTAAGTAAAGTTCAAGGAAGGCGACAGAAGTAGAAAATTGTGTACTGTACCAAATGTTAAGCTGAAAAGGATTAAATTCGATTGACGTGGTCAATAACGATGTTAAGACTTCATTTTAGCCATATGTCTAAATGTGAAATCGAAATATTGGAAAGGTGTTTGTTACCTGTTCTAATAAGCTCTTCTATCATTTGAGTCTAATGTGAAAACATAAAGGCAAGACAGCCAGAAGAGTGGCACAGTTTACTCCCATAGAAGTACCAACATCAGGAAAACGTTGCCACCTTACTCAACAAAGACATCGTAAGCCAGGAGCTCGATAATTCTCACAATTTCATCCTCAGTGTATATTGTATTTCGACATGATGGTTTTCTCAAAATATGCCCAAAATTAATTAACAACCATGCAGTAATATTACCGTTCGACCATTAATAGAAAGGCTTACAACATTGAACATTGAAAAACTGTTAACAACAGTGTTATGTCATTGAAAGGTTCATTAGAGGGAAATGTCATATTTCCATGCGAGATCCTGATAACGACCATACCATTGAGCATAGTCTTCATCAAACTGCATCTTTGGAAACCCTGTGTTAAAGTTAGTCCGTCAGCAGTCGACATCTAACACAGAAGTCGTGATACTCGGAGCAACCTGTTGAGTACCGAGTCAACTGCGACGCTTTCACACCGTGGATAAGGGATGTTGCTATTAAGATGGGGAACGTTCACGATCGGAAAGTCGAAATCGTCCCGTTAGAAGTAAGCCGTCCCTGTTCGGCCTGCTATACGTTAAAGAGGCTGTGGTACCCTTGATTGAATGCTCAGGAGGGTTTATACGATCGATGTGGTCGTCAATAAAGTTCTTGTTATTTAAAGACAACACGTCGTCGATATATCTGAATATGAAAGTAAATGGTTTGGCTAGATTTTTAGTTACCAGTCCTACAACTCTCATCAAATCATTTAGCTTCGTATGAAAACAGAAGCAATTCGGCCAGAACAGGGGCACAGTTTGTTCCTAAGGGAATGAATACTCTTGAAGCCGAACTCAACATAGATATTGTCATCCAGGAACTCAACATAGATATT
>NW_018478746.1:468-2724 GCF_002113885.1 Mizuhopecten yessoensis | reverse complement strand
CCACTACTTTAAGATAACGTCCCCAACTTTAACATAACGCCCCCTACTGTAACATAACCTTACTTGAACATAACGTCCCCTAATTTAACATAACGTCCCCTACTTTAACATAACGCCCCTTACTTTAATATAACGTCCCCTACTTTAACATAACGTCCCCTACTTTAACATAACGCCCCTTACTTTAACATAACGTCCCCTACTTTAACATAACGTCCCCTACTTTAACATTACGTCCCCTACTTTAACATAACCACCCTTATTTTAACATAACGTCCCCTACTTTAACATAACGTCCCCTACCTTAACATAATCCCTACTTCAACATAACGTCCCCTTCTTTAACATAACGTTCCCTACTTTAACATAATCCCTACTTCAACATAACGTCCCCTTCTTTAACAAAACGTCCCCTACTTTTACATAACGCCCCCTACTTTAACATACCGTCCCCTTCCTTAACATAATCCTTACTTCAACATAACGCCCCCTACTTTACGATAAAGCACTCTACTTTAACATAACGACCCCTACTTTAACATAACATCCCCTACTTTAACATAACGTCCCCTTCTTTAACATAACGTCCCCTTCTATAACATAACGTCCCTTACTTTAACATAACGTCCCCTACTTTAACATAACGTCCCCTACTTTAACATAACGTCCCCTACTTTAACATAACGTCCCCTACTTTAACATAACGTCCCCTACTTTAACATAACGTCCCTTACTTTAACATAACGTCCCCTACTTTAACATAACGTCCCCTACTTTAACATAACGCCCCTTACTTTAACATAACGTCCCCTACTTTAACATAACGTCCCCTACTTTAACATAACGCCCCCTACTTTAACATAACGTCCCCTACTTTAACATAACGTCCCCTTATTTATCATAACGTCCCCTACTTTAACATAACGTCCCCTACTTTAACATAACGTTCCCTACTTAAACATAACGCCCCCTACTTTAAGATTACGTCCTCTACTTTAACATAACGTCCTCTACTTTAACATAACATCCCCTACTTTAACATAACGTCCCCTACTTTAACATAACGTCCCCTTATTTATCATAACGTCCCCTACTTTAACATAACGTCCCCTTATTTAACATAACGTCCCCTACTTTAACATAACATCCCCTACTTTAACAAAACGCCCCCTACTTTAACATAATGCTCCTTACTTTAACATAACATCCCCTACTTTAACATAACGTCCCCTACTTTAAGATAACGCCCCTTACTTTAACATAACGTCCCCTACTTTAACATAACGTCCTCTACTTTAACATAACGTCCTCTACTTTAACATAACATCCCCTACTTTAACATAACGTCCCCTACGTTAACATAACATCCCCTACTTTAACATAACGTCCCCTTCTTTAATATAACGCCCCTTACTTCAACATAACGTCTCCTACTTTAACATAACGTCCCCTACTTTAACAAAACGTCCTCTACTTAAACATAACGTCCCCTACTTTAAGATAACGCACCTTACTTTAACATAACGTCCCCTACTTTAACATAATGCCCCCTACTTTAACATAACGTCCCCTACTTTAACAAAACGTCCTCTACTTAAACATAACGTCCCCTACTTTAAGATAACGCCTCTTACTTTAACATAACGTCCCCTACTTTAACATAACGTCCCCTACTTCAACATAACGCACCTTACTTTAACATAACGTCCCCTACTTTAATATAACGCCCCTTACTTCAACATAACGTCCCCTACTTTAACATAACGTCCCCTACTTTAACAAAACGTCCTCTCCTTAAACATAACGTCCCCTACTTTAACATAACGTCCCCTACTTTAAGATAACGCACCCTACTTTAACATAACATCCCCAACTTTAACATAATGCCCCTTACTTTAACATAACGTCCCCTACTTTAACATAACGTCCCCTACTACAACATAACGCACCTTACTTTAACATAACGTCCCCTACTTTAACATAACGTCCCCTACTTTAACATTATGTCCCCTACTTTAACATAACCACCCTTACTTTAACATAACGTCCCCTACTTTAACATAACGTCCCCTACCTTAACATAATCCTTACTTTAACATAACGTCCCCTACTTTAACATAACGCCCCCTACTTTAATATAACGCCCCTTACTTTAACATAACGTCCCCTACTTTAACATAACGTCCCCTACTTTAACATAACGTCCCTTACTTTAACATAACGTCCCCTACTTTAACATAACGTCCCCTACTTTAA
>NW_018478746.1:0-294 GCF_002113885.1 Mizuhopecten yessoensis | reverse complement strand
TACTTTAACATAACGTCCCCTACTTTAACATAACGCCCCCTACTTTAATATAACGCCCCTTACTTTAACATAACGTCCCCTACTTTAACATAACGTCCCCTACTATAACATAACGTCCCTTACTTTAACATAACGTCCCCTACTTTAACATAACGTCCTCTACTTTAGCATAACGTCCCCTACTTTAACATAACGTCCCCTACTTTAACATAACCTTTACTTTAACATAACGTCCCCTACTTTAGCATTACGTCCCCTACTTTAACATAACGTCCCCTACTTTAACATAACGCC
>NW_018478745.1:0-2717 GCF_002113885.1 Mizuhopecten yessoensis | reverse complement strand
GCGAAAAATGAACTACAGCGAAAATGTCCGGGTATACATCATTACATTACTATATTATCAATATAATATGAAAGTTGACACTTCGCATTCACATTCTTGAATAAAGGTCAATGCAAGTGATGACTCAGAATTTGTAGCCGTGATAATTCGTCATTGTTGTTTGCAGAGTGATCACCCCCAAAAAATAAAATCTGTTTTACTGTGTTACCACTTGATAATATTGTTATTAAATGCGCCACAATTAATCTAACTGTGACATAAAAACACGACCAGACTTACTGTGACGTGAGAACATCCCTTGAGGATGGTGATGTCCCCTCGATCTCCATACACGTACTGGGTCATACATTGTGCCTGTAGGAAAGTAGATATTATATAAGCGTACAAAAGAAACACTCGGAACCAGATAATGGGAAGCAGTGGAGCACTGCTGTTCCTAATCTTCTAGTTTCATGTGTTTGTTTCTTTTTACAGTAAAATTATTTGTATTCGAGATTCTTCTAAAATCTATACGCATAAAGTGCCTTAAGTTAATCCACATTGCATTAAGAAGGGCTGATATATTTTCCTGTGTACTTTGTCGACATTAAATACATTGTGTATGTATACTATATTATCCGTATTGGAAATAAAATCGTTTTAAAAAATCGTAAACAATCTCCAAGCTGCATTAATCCAGCAGCTCACCGTTCAGTTAATCTATTTTACATATGACTTTAATATAGAATCATGACTCCATCGTTTACATCATTTACTTTGATTAGGTAACAAAAACGTTTTGTCATGATTAGGTCGGTTTTGACAATCTATGTAAATTCTTTCGAAATAAAACAGGATTTACGCTATCGATCAAACAACTGTTATTATTCTTTTACAAGAAGCATATTTGTAAGATTTCCCAATGATAAAAATGTTTAAAAACAACAGGTCCTTGATATACAATCTCAATAAAGATTAACACTCACGTGACCAGCTTGACACATAGATGTCTCTGCACATAGTTCGCCTTCCTTTAAGTCAACGCATGCGTAACAGCTGAATTCTGGTTTCCTCTTTGATGGGGCTCCATCCACCCCCAAACCTAAACCAAGGGAATAATGGCAAAAGTTTTAAAATATTTATCACGATTTTATTGCTGTACATTGCCATTGTATTATCATGCCACGTAAAATCCTATAAGGGAATTTCAGGACTTGACGCCTATCTCCTAGCTCATGAACTTGTGAGGATATGAAGTTTTTGCACACGATCCCCTTGTCACATACAACCTCTGTGGGGAATCTAATGCATTGTCTCACGATCTCCCTGTCATATCAGCCTTCTATGACGAATCATAAGTCTTGGCACACGATTCGCAGTTATAAAAAACTTTCTATGAGGAAGGTAGTTGAGTGGAATTGCATAAGACGACAGTGATCACACATTAATACTCAACATGAGAAACTCACGCATTTATTGACTTTACTGTCACCGTGACATTTGAAAATAATAGTACATCAGGAAACAAACCAGTTCTCTGCTCCATTATGACATAAGCTGCGCGTAACTCTTGTTGTTGCTAGTCTAGTGTGTCGGAAATATTGTCATGTGCAGCGTTATTGATGTAAGGTTGCTAGGAGCGGAAGACACGAGGAGGGGCATTTCTTGTTCTTTAAAGATGTTACTGTTATACGCAAAATTTATTTTACTAAGAGTAATAATTCCTTTTTTTTTTAAATATAATGACTAGATCCCCGTCTTCATAATAAGTCCTTCTTTATCTTGATTGACTGTGTTCTCTCTAGACACAGTATGCAGTATTTAGCTGTCCTCAAATGGGCAGCACAAACAAAATCTGTGTAATCTGTGGTATATATAATACAAACACAATTTCTTTCTATTTGAGTAATTTGTTTTAAAGTATTTATCATTTTAAGTCAAAATCCATATTAAATTAGGATATAGTATCTTGGTTCTGATTGGTCGTTCTGTTCTGCAGCAAAGGTGTACGTTTTTATGACGGAATCTGTGCATTTAATGCCATCGCAACAATTACCATGGGCAACGGGGAAAGACCTCCCCTTGGATGGATGTGTAAATGTTCAAAATGAAGTTGAACTGATGTTCCATATATTTAGTGTCACTCTAGATATTCTGTAACTTGAGTAGCATGTTCTAACTTAGATATTAAAAAACAAGGTTTTTCGCTGTTTCCTGATAAGTCACTCCATTGACTATACGCTGTACGTAGTAACGTAACTTTCCTGTCACCAAAATCACCACGTTTAGGAACAATCTGTTAGATTGCCCAACCCTGTGATAGCAGTCATTCATAGCTAGGTGATCAGGTGTAGACGAGAGAGGACGGGAGGAGGTAAATAATTAGCAATCTAAGTCAACAAGCCCCCTACACTTTGTTGACACACGGCCTTGGTAGTATCAACGTCTGGAATATAGAGTAGAATATCATTATCTCTAAATAGAAGCTGTTCGTTCCCGCATTCCAGCTGTATATTATACAAATATGGTCTTTACAGGACGAATTGTTTGAGCACAGAATGCTTTACTCTACACTCGGCTATTTACAATCCCAACTACATACTCATTCCACCGCTAAAACTCTAGCTATATACATATTGATGTTTGATTCAACAGGACACCAGACGTCAATTAATGTTTATTTTACGGTATAAATTATAGGATAACTATTTCTTAAGAATACGAGTCTATCATTCCCT
>NW_018478744.1:0-2717 GCF_002113885.1 Mizuhopecten yessoensis | reverse complement strand
AGAAAATCGATAATTGATATTAATATGTTTGATTTTAAATATCACATTTTCATGTCATAAAATAACAAACGATTTCAAAAAGGATCCCAAGAATGATGTTTAAAGATATTACTTAACACACAAAATTCGAACACAGAGTTTTTATTTCATGACACTTGTGCTTCTCTCCACACCTCGACACACATGTTGTTTCTAAGTATATTGTGTGATATGAATTAATGTAAGGGGACGGGGTCCAATTTTTGTTTGTTTCAAAATGAAAAAAAAATCGCATCGCTACACTGGGCGTTTTATGCTGGACTTTTTCCCATTGGGTAAGAATGCTATATGAATACATCGATATATTAAATATGTGTGTGTTATATACATCACATTTGAATAAATTATCTTTCTTTAATATCCGATACAGTGTTATGCTAAAATTTTGAATTTAGACACATTTTGGTCACTTTTTGTACCCCTTCAGGGTTTATATCTGTTTTAGCGCAATATATTTACTAGTGGCATGTCTTGCAAATAATTTGTTAAAAGTAAGGAAATAACGGTTTTGTGATTAGTGCCACGAAAAGTTCAACTTTGCAATGGACAGCACCAAACCTTCCCTGGTGTTTGCATAGGGACAACAATCTTTAAAGTTGCACGAAAGGAGGGGAACAACAGCAAGAAAAAAAGGTTGATGTTTCCGAAAGAAAAGACACCGATTTGATGTAGGGACAATTTAGTGAAGTAAGTTTTTTGATTACCTGAAAGTCAAGTCGATATTGAAAATATATATCTCCTACGTAGTTGATAATGACACGACCTGGAGCCAACGTCCAGTGTACATCAACTTCGCGAGCCAAGGGGGTTCAATACGATACTCTCCTTATCGTATTGAACACCCTTGGCTCGCGAAGTTGAGGGTACATGTGGTCAGTTTCTTCTTTCGAGAAAGCCGGGGATAAAAATTTGGATTTTCTGTTCAATTAGAGCATCTACGCACCGAGAGGGTGCCGCAGGGAGATTTAAAACGCAGAAAGTACGATATCAACAGGTTGAAACGTAAAATAGATCACTCAATTACAACGATGAATTAGATGCTGTTGGAAGATGATTTTTTTTTTTCAAAATTGGTGCATATACTTGTATTCAGAGATAGGCGAATAAAGCGAGAATTTACACTCTCTCCTCGGCTGGAAAGACATTTTTGTTAGCTAGAAATTCACCGACAGCTGCCGCTAAAACGTACATCTGTTCAGTTAAGGATTTCTCCATTACGGATTCAAAACGCCAAGAAAACAATGTCTCTTGTCAATTCCTCGACATGAATTGTTCATAGGGAGTATCAAATTATATAATCATGATGAGGTTTGTGACAAGGTTAAAAAAAAAGCTTACTTCACTAAATTGTCCCTTTAAATTAATAATGTATCATATTTAATATTTCTCTCGGCAGAGGTACCTGTCCATACCTGCACCCCTCAATGACCCTCGGAGCGAGGCCTAATTGAAACTAGTACGAAAACTGTTCATGCTAACTTCTTGGCCAATGAAAAAGCACTTGGTCACATGCACGAGCCCGAGATTCGCGTCACATAAGTCTTCCCGCGCTGTCAACCCCGCTGACATTTTGGTAAGTCCCTGTATATTTTCTTCATAATTACAAAATAGGCGTTGATCACGTTGTAAAATTGATACTGACTGGTAGGTGTAACTCTCTGTTTCAATGAGTTTTGATATTGATTGCTTTTTATGCATATTTTGACGAATTATCACTTTTTAGTGAGTAACCGATTATCGTGCACATCAAAATGACGTCTAGCTTTCAATTAACCAAAGAGGTATATATGTATACATTGTAATAAATGTACGTCTCTGAATAAGCTGATTATATGATCTTTGATCTATTAATATTAGGCCTATATATAGGCGTGTAACGTCTGTTAGACACCCTTGATGGCAGACTTCTCATATTATTAGATGTACTCTTGTGATTTCAACTTAAACAGACCCTTGGAGCACAGGGATTCGTTATAAATGTCTATAGCACGTGTATTTCAGATATTTATAACAAACCCGGTGCTTGGAGTGATATTATAAAGGATTGGTGCCAGTAGCTCCTACCTCACATGAATAAAACTCACATAACGTGGGCCAATATAAAGAAAGAACGTATGGAAATTTGTTAAAAATCGCAAAGCAAATTTAAGAGTTTTCTTTTGAAGGTTTTACACTTAAGTGACTAGCAGCTAGTGTTCAAAATCAAAATCCATTTCCAATAACTTTTTCTCAATCATAAAATCATAAAATGAAAGGGATATGGTAAATGCCTTAGCTATAGGCAGAAATGATGTTTGAATACAGTTCACAGTAAAACTGGTATTAAGTTCTGTTCCAAATCTTTATATTTTAATCTTGAAAGTTTTCTTAACATGTTTTTGTCAGTCAAACCATAATCAATCATAGAATATGGGAGGGGGTGTCAGAACCCTCTTGGGTACATATTCTGATTCTGTAACCTTGTATCTGTGTACCTGTATGTTTTGAGGTGTATTCTGTTGAGAAAAATAATGTTTAGCCAGGTCAAACTGATTGGGTTGTATTTGGTAATAAGGAAAGGGATGTATTGAAACTGAGGCACAGGGGCCAAAGACTACAGCTATGCACATCATCTAATGTACCTTTATGAAAACTGGACTTTACTGGCAACAAATATTCTGACCCCCCACCCCTAAGCC
>NW_018478743.1:0-2716 GCF_002113885.1 Mizuhopecten yessoensis | reverse complement strand
ACCAATATACATAGTGACATACTGAAAACATCAGGAACGAACAAATTACTTCATGCAGAGACGACAGCAATATACACAGTGACATACTGAAAACATCAGGAACGAACAAATTACTACATACAGAGACGACAGTAATATACACAGTGACATACTGAAAACATCAGGAACGAACAAAGTACCACATACAGAGACGACAGCAATCCACACAGTGAAATACTGAAAACATCAGTTACAAACAAAGTACTACATACAGAGACGACAGCAATATACACAGTGACATACTGAAAACATCAGGAACGAACAAAGTACCACATACAGAGACGACAGCAATCCACACAGTGAAATACTGAAAACATCAGTTACAAACAAAGTACTACATACAGAGACGACAGCAATATACACAGTGACATACTGAAAACATCAGGAACGAACAAAGTACCACATACAGAGACGACAGCAATCCACACAGTGAAATACTGAAAACATCAGTTACAAACAAAGTACTACATACAGAGACGACAGCAATATACACAGTGACATACTGAAAACATCAGGAACGAACAAAGTACCACATACAGAGACGACAGCAATATACACAGTGACATACTGAAAACACCAGGGACGAACAAAGTACTACAAACAGAGACGACAGCAATATACACGATGACATACTGTAAACATCAGGAACGAACAAAGTACTACATACATAGACGACAGCAATCTACACAATTACATACTGAAAACATCAGGAACGAACAAAGTACCACATACAGAGACGACAGCAATCCACACAGTGAAATACTGAAAACATCAGTTACAAACAAAGTACTACATACAGAGACGACAGCAATATACACAGTGACATACTGAAAACATAATGAACGAATAAAGTACCACATACAGAGACGACAGCAAAGTACTAAATTACATACTGAAAACATCAGGGACGAAAAAAGTACTTCATACAGAGACGACAGCAATATACACAGTGACATACTGAAAACACCAGTTACAAACAAAGTACTACATACATAGACGACAGCAATCTACACAATTACATACTGAAAACATCAGGGACGAAAAAAGTACTACATACAGAGACGACAGCAATCTACACGATGACATACTGTAAACATCAGGAACGAACAAAGTACTACATACATAGACGACAGCAATCTACACAATTACATACTGAAAACATCAGGAACGAACAAAGTACCACATACAGAGACGACAGCAATATACATAGTGACATACTGAAACATCAGGGACGAACAAAGTACTACATTTAGAGACGACATCAATATACACATTGACATACTGAAAACATAAGGAACGAAAAAAATCTTAATACTGAGACAACGGCAAAAAACTCACTTAGATACTAAAACGGACCTTTACATACAGAGGCGACGGCTACATACACAGTCAGATATCCATAGGATCCGGGCTATTTACACTGTCAGATATCCTTAGGACCCTGGCTATATCCACTGTCAGATTTCCATAGTACCCTTGCTATATACACTGTCAGATCTCCATAGGACCCTTGCTATATACACTGTCAGATCTCCATAGGACCCTTGCTATATACACTGTCAGATATCCATAGGATTCTGGCTTTATAGACTGTCAGATATCAATAGGACCCTGGCTATATACACTGTCAGATTTCCATAGGACCCTTGCTATATACACTGTCAGATATCAATAGGACCCTGGCTATATACACTGTCAGATATCCATAGGACCCTGGCTGTTGCGAGGACGTTAAACCCAAAGCAATCAAACTTAAATATCTGGCAAAAAAAAACACATTAATAATCAATTTTGTTGATAGTGATTTATAACTTAAAACGTAAAACATTTCAAAAAATCAAATATTCATATCAGTACATGAGCAAATATTTTCTACATGATATAAGCATATTTCATACCAAATATGGAACTATTTTTATAGTAGCTTATCACACAGCCGACAGAGAAGGGTACTCGTTATGTCTTAAGACAAAATTCAAGTAGACCAGGAAGTGATTGTGATTGCATTTATCATACTATATGATAAACAGCAGCAAAGTACATCCTTATCTGGAGAAGTTCAAATGGGCAAGAACTAGAACAATTGGCGCTAAGGTAAAGACACGTAGATATGTGTAAAGTGACAAATATGTTAGGCCACATTATAACACGTAGATATGTGTAAAGTGACACGTGTTAGGTCATATGATAACACATTGTCATGTGTGAAGTTAAATATGTGCGAGGACACATGATGTCTCACATCAGGGACGAACAAAGTACTACATTTAGAGACGACAGCAATATACACATTGACATACTGAAAACATCAGGAACGAAAAAAATCTTAATACTGAGACAACGGCAAAAAACTCACTTAGATACTAAAACGGACCTTTACATACAGAGGCGACGGCTATATACACAGTCAGATATCCATAGGATCCTGGCTATTTACACTGTCAGATATCCATAGGATCCTGGCTATGTACACTGTCAGATATCCATAGGACCCTGGCTATATACACTCTCAGATATCTATCGGACCCTGGCTATATACACTCTCAGATATCCATAGGACCCTGGCTATATACACTGTCAGATTTCCATAGGACCCTTGCTATATACACTGTCAGATATCCATTGGATTCTGGCTATATACACTGTCAGATATCAATAGGACCCTGGCTATATACAC
>NW_018478742.1:0-2713 GCF_002113885.1 Mizuhopecten yessoensis | reverse complement strand
GTATCACAGATACATTACAGATACTGTTCACTCCCCTACAGGTTTTTGGGGTTGCTGAGTTTACATTTTGCACCTCTATGCATGATTGTAAATTGTAACCTGCAGACTGATCGTAAATAGTAACATGGGGACTGTTCGTTTATGCGGAATAACCGGTTTATCCGTTTATAATTGTAACAATTTCGGGTATTAATCCTGGCGGACCTGCAAATGTGTATGCAGGCCTTGCAAGGCATTGACAAGGCTCGCCTGAAAGCAGCATCAGATTACTAGACCAGACCTTATTTAATAAACGAACAAAAGAAAATAAAATAAATACAGAATCAGATATATAGGCTCCTACATGAGTTTCCATTTCATACGAGATATATGAAACGAGTCTAAGAATATTTCAATTAAGCGAGCCTCTGGGGAGCTAAAATGAAAAATTCGTGAAGAGTTTCATAAATTCCATATGAAATGAAAACGAATATAAGATCCTCTTTTTCACATATTCAAGATTTGTGGTTTTTATTCTTACAAAACGACAATTTTCATGCAACTTTGAAATGTAAAAAGCCGCCATTTTGACTCAAGTGTGTAAGTGTGTGACGTCATGTACTTGTCCTTGGCGTGACGTCACAATTGAAACAAATGAAACTTACAACCAATCACAGGGCTGATAGGTCATATTACATGGGTTAATACGCAAAAAATATGACATGGGTATATTCACTGGATAACAGTACATTATGTGGTAAAATGAGCTATTGTTTTTTATCACATTATGTACTGTGCTATCCAGTGAATATCAGCCCCGTGATTGGTTGTAAGTTTCAATTTTCCTGCTTAAGTCTTTGTTTAATGTTTGCGTGTATCCTTCCCACATTTTCTATCTATGATATATATTTACATGCTAAAGTCCCTATTAATTATATACTCTTCCCAATTTTTCTGTCTATTATATATATTTACCATGCTTAAGTCCCTATTTACTTTTTACCCCTCTCATATATTCTATCTATTATATATCTTTACCATGCTAATGTCCTCATTTACTATGCATCCTTCCCAATCTTTCTGCCTTTTATATATCTTTACCATCCTAATGTCCCCATTTACTATGCATCCTTCCCAATTTTTCTGTCTATTACATATCTTTACCACGCTAATGTCCGCATTTACTATTCCTTCCCAATCTTTCTATCTAGAACACATCTTTACCATGCTAATGTTCTCATTTACTATGCATCCTTTCTAATCTTTCTATCTATTACATATCTTTACCACGCTAATGTTCTCATTTACTATGCATCCTTTCTAATCTTTCTATCTATTACATATCTTTCCCATGCTAATGTTCCCATTTACTATGAATCCTTCCCAATCTTTCTATCTAGAACACATCTTTACCATGCTAATGCTCCCATTTACTATGCATCCTTCCAAATCTTTCTATCTATAACATATCTTGACCATGCTAATGTCCGCATTTACTATTCCTTCCCAATCTTTCTATCTATAACACATCTTTACCATGCTAATGTCCTCATTTACTATGCCTCCTTCCCAATCTTTCTGCCTATTATATATCTTAACCATGCTAATGTCCGCATTTACTATTCCTTCCCAATCTTTCTATCTATAAGATATCTTTACCATGCTTATGTCCCCATTTACTATGCATCTATGCATCCTTCCCAATCTTTCTGCCTATTATATATCTTAACCATGCTAATGTCCCCATTTACTATGCATCTATGCATCCTTCCCAATCTTGCTGCCTTTTATATATCTTTACCATGCTTATGTCCCCATTTACTATGCATCCTCCCCAATCTTTCTATCTATAACACATCTTTACCATGCTAATGCTCCCATTTACTATGCATCCTTCCCAATCTTCCTGCCTTTTATATATCTTCACCATCCTAATGTCCCCATTTATTATGCATCCTTCCCAATTTTTCTGTCTATTATATATATTTACCATGCGTAAGTCCCTATTTACTTTTTACCCCTCTCATACATTCTATCTATTATATATCTTTACCATGCTACTGTCCGCATTTACTATGCATCCTCCCCAATCTTTCTATCTATAACACATCTTTACCATGCTAATGTCCCCATTTACTATGCATCCTCCCCAATCTTTCTATCTATAACATATCTTGACCATGCTAATGTCCGCATTTACTATTCCTTCCCAATCTTTCTATCTATTATATATCTTTACCATGCTAATTTCCGCATTTACTATGCATCCTCCCCAATCTTTCTATCTATAACACATCTTTACCATGCTAATGTTCCCATTTACTATGAATCCTTCCCAATCTTTCTATCTATTACATATCTTTCCCATGCTAATGTTCCCATTTACTATGAATCCTTCCCAATCTTTCTATCTATTATATATCTTTACCGTGCTAATGTCCTCATTTACTAAGCATCCTTCCCAATCTTTCTGCCTATTATATATCTTAACCATGCTAATGTCCGCATTTACTATTCCTTCCCAATCTTTCTATCTATAACATATCTTGACCATGCTAATGTCCGCATTTCCTATGCATCCTTCCCAATCTTGCTGCCTTTTATATATCTTTACCATGCTAATGTCCCCATTTACTATGCATCCTTCCCAATCTTTCTATCTATAACACATCTTTACCATGCTAATGTTCCCATTTACTATGCATCCTTCCCAATCTTTCTATCTATTACATAT
>NW_018478741.1:0-2712 GCF_002113885.1 Mizuhopecten yessoensis | reverse complement strand
AAAAAAAAGTTTTAACTTACCATATCCTGTTCATAGTATACTGTCGGCATATTGGATCGGTGCATTCATTAAAAATAGAGTCCTCTTGTATTCATTAAAATCTGTAGATCAAGGTAACTGCATACGTTCCTTTCATAACGTTTATTGTACACAAAAGTGTTAGGCGTATGTCTGCACAATAACATATATCTCAAATCTAGTTTACAAAGATTCACCCTCAATTAGCGGAAGTGACGACTCACTTAACACTTTCAAAACTCGTTTGCTCACACGTTCACGCAATCCTGTGTATACCAACATATCGTACAACTGGTATGACATTAATGACACAAATAATCGTCTGCTGTGAATTACGGAGGTATTTAAATTAAATATAAACATTTATTCATGCCACGCTACAGCGCCAATTACGTTAAATTAATTCGTCCCTTTTATAACAGTTAAAGCCGGGGTCTTTGTGCACACGTATACTATTTCCACGTAATGGAATGGAACGAGACAGGCGTCTGCCTGCACATTTTCTCTTAAATCGGATTGTTTGCGTACTGGTATTACATCATGATATCATAATTTTTCTGCCGTGAAGAAGCGTTTCATTTAAATAAAATATATATATTTTATTTGTGCAACAGTACCTAACACGTTAAATGAGACCGTCCCTTTCAAACCCGTAAATCGTTTACTATCTCGCGTTGAAGGAGACATGTTTCCACGTCACCGACAGGAACGAAACAGGTTTCTGTCTGTCGTTTACTCTTTACATCGTGTTTTTTTTGGCGTTCAAGTCTATAGGAATGTTAAAGGGTGGCCTTGCCTTCCCAAATAATTTCTGTGGTTAATAGTAAAGCAGCGCATTTGAAGTTATTATATCAATTATCGTTATGTTGTAATTTATGGACTTTTTGTTGAGGAGAATATGTAGTTATATGAACTTGAAAAGGATAAATTGACCAAGGCGAAGGCGAGGTCATTATAACTTTGTTTGATGTTTGACAATATTATTACAAATTCACCGAAAGAAAAATTCTTTAATTATTATAAACGATATGAAATTGTCCTGTTTATATTATTTTTAAAGTTGAAACGTAACGATAAAGCAAAGGGAGAGATACTTTCGGAAAGCAACTTTAGATTTTTTTAAAGTCTCAAACCTTTATAAGATGAACGTCAGACACAGATTGGATAGCACATATAAAATTCGGCAATAGATGCCAAAATATAAATTACACTACATCACTGTTTTGTCTTTCTTAAATTCGTGGGTGATGCTAGAGACTAAGAAGTTAGAAATCCAAATCGATCTTCTACTGAATTAAACGAGTGTGCATAAACCCTTAATTATACGAATTCTAAATGTTAAAGAGGTACTTGTTTATTTCCATAGAATAATCAATAAATCAGTAATTAATTACCTCATTCTATTTTGTATGTACTTTTATATACGCAGGCTGTACGTGACGCCATTGACAATGGAGACATCGTCGGGCTAAGACAGGCCTTAGATAAAGGAGGTGGCATCAATATTCGGTTTGGAAAGGCAAGTATACAGTTGGTATATAACGGATCTCAAACAAGTTTTCATTTCATATAGCAATGAGACGGGTCTTAAGATTTGTTTGCACTTTAGTTAGTCTGTTGAACTTCAATGAAAATTAGCTATAAGTTTCAACAATCTCATAAAGAAAAAACCCCGAATACTTCTCATCAAATGATCTCGACCTTTTTGCGGAAAGTGCTAAAACAATGTTTTATAGATTATTCCCTAGTCTGAAACTACGCCATCTGGGCTGTACATATTTGTTTTCTTCTACATTTTGATGTCTTGATGTAACCATCAAGAATGTGACGTCATTTTATTATCATTTGATGACGTCATAGTAGATCACATTACATGCATTTATCGACAACATATATAATAGCTATTTTCAATAAATAATTCGATAATCATATTATTGTCATGTATTTGATATTTATATATGAACATAATTGATTTAAACGTTAACAATGTTTCATTTTATGATGATTCCGAGTTAAGTTTGCTGATGATATCGATAGCATTACAGATTAATGTAAGATATTATGATGATTCGGCATAAAATATTTCGTCTGTTTGAAATGTGGAATACAACCAGTAACAGATACGCGACACTTATAAAGATAATGAGATATCTGATTTCTTTGTCAATTCAGTATCGAGCCACGCCAATTCATTTTGCAAGTAAGAAACATAATCTGGAAATCGTTGAAGAGCTGTTCAAAAGAAGAGCCGACATTAACGCAAAAGACGGGGTAAGTGTTTACGTATGATAACATCATACTATAAAAATAATCTTATTATGTGCAATTAGTAAATGTATACAGGCAATCTAGATTTAAGCTTTTGAGCTCGGCCCTTTAGTACTAAGGTATCCCATGTATAACACTTTTTTTGGAAGTGAAAAAGATATATATTTTTATTTTCCACACACGCGTGTGAAGTATTTCCCAAATTGTTATGAACTTATACCGCATATTTTTCCAGTTTTGATGCATTTTAAAAGTACACCCCATGGACATCGCTTTCTGTTAAGAGTTCAATAAAATGCCAAAAGCCTTCTATATGCAGACAGTTATGATTTTATTCACTTTTTGCATTTACTTTTTAATACCCACAAATTGACCAAACATTTTAAATAACAAAAAAAAAAAAAAAAAAAAAAAAATAAAAAAAAA
>NW_018478740.1:0-2711 GCF_002113885.1 Mizuhopecten yessoensis | reverse complement strand
TACATAATGCCCAAACGTCCCGCAAAACCTGCACGAACCCCTTCCCTGACCTCTATAGGTACCCCCTCCCCTATTGAAGTAGCGACGATTATTTGCATAAGGGTGACCCATCTGTACGGGGGGAAAAGGAGTGGCCTGTGGCATGATTTGGAGATAACCGGGGGTCTGGGACTGAGGCTGACCATACACATTTAGTAACGGAGACACCATCTGAAGTTCAGAGGCCTTCGGAGGGGACTTTGGCTGCTCTATCGGTTTTTTCATTGCCTTAGTGAGTGCCCTCCCGACAATATCAGAGGTTTTCCCCCCGAGTACAGATACACAAAATGCTGCAACATCTATTTTGTCCTGGTTGTTTAATGCTTGTCTGGAAAGTTCCTCGTATAGTAATTTATCGTCGTGATTTGATTTCCGTGCTATATTTGATAAATCCTCCAAACAGGATAGTATCAATGGGACGCTAGGTGAACACTGCATGGCCAGATGCCTCACCTTATCTTTAATTTCCTCCATGGCACTAGTTTTCTCCTGTTTTTGCTGCTCCTCGAGCTCTTTTACTCTTTTCTCCAGCATGCTGGTGTCACTGCTGCATCTCTTTTTTGGAGGTGGTTCTATATGCTCCTCTACAGCCTGTAATATACAGACGTAATTCTTGTTATAGCCAGGTAAAACAGCATACCCTTGCACGGCCCCGACAAACTAGCCATTGATTAGACGATAAGGATGACATTATTTGATAACTGGCACATCTACACCAATTTCATTGAAATATTCCCGGAACCAACTCTCTAGTTTTAACAGTCTATACCACAATTAAATTAAACTATAAATATCAGTCAGCTCATATGCGCCACACATGTGTTATTCAACAATAAGCACATATTCATGAAGGCTTANTATACAATGTATAAACGACATTCCTGTTCGCCTTCACTCCAATGTATGTCTATATTTGCAGATGACACCATTGTCTATCTTACTATCAAATCACCATCTGATGCCCAGCTATTACAACAAGATTTAGACAAATTAGCTTTATGGGAGATAGCATGGGAAATGTCCTTCCATCCTGACAGATGTAACGTCCTTTCCATCACCAACAACAAACACCATCAACATCACAAATACATGCTGTACGAAAAGGAATTACAACACGAAGACAAAGCAAAATATTTAGGTGTTACTATACGGTCAAATCTCGGGTGGGAATGTCATATAAATAACATCTGTGGGAAAGCCAACTCCACCTTAGGCTTTCTCAGACGAAATCTTAAGATAAACTCTACATCTGTCAAGAAGCAGGCATATAAAACACTTGTCAGACCATCCCTAGAATATGCCTGCTCAGTTTGGGACCCTTATATACTAAAACCGATATGAACAAAATAGAAATGGTGCAGCAAAGAGCAGCCAGATAATTAGTCACCAACAAATTTAGAAACACCTCCAGTGTTGGTGACATGCTTCAACATAACCTTAACTGGCAATCACTTGAAGACAGAAGGAGAGTCATGCGACTGACAACACTACATAAAACACAATGACTAAGTCAAAATAAGAAAAGACCAACTCATACCTCCATCCCGCCACACAAGACACGCACACCAGAACTCATATCAAACACTCTCATGTAGAACACAGATACGACAACAATCCTTTTTCCCTCGGACAATAGTAGACTGGAATAACTTGCCTCCAGATATAACCTCCATTACCTCTTATGACTGCTTCAAACTGTCCCTAAACAAAAAACACTTCCAACTCCAATACTCTATAAATAGTCCCTTTCCCTATCTTTATCTTCTCTTCTCTTGGCCTAGCAACCACTATCACTACTCCAACAGTGTTAGAGGTTTACACGGCGAGATACTTTTACATGACATGATCTTCAAATAAAGATGAATGTGGTCATTACTATGTAGATGTAGATGTATTGGGTATTTAGACGTGCCGGTCAGAATGACCCAGATTAAAGGAATCTATAGGTCAAAATGGCCTCACTGTTAAAACGGCCCTACTTATTAAATCGTGTTATACAATTTGATTGGGTTTTAAATGAAGTTAGCAACCTGTAACAGATAAAGTTAAGAATAATGTTAGTATGTGTAGTTATTATTTACATAAATTTAAATAAATTGCTAAGTATAACGGGACATATATATATATGAACATTGATGTAAATTTAAATAAATTGCTAAGTATAACGGGACATATATATATGAACATTGATGTAAATTTAAATAAATTGCTAAGTATAACGGGACGTGTATATATGAACATTGATGTATATATAAAAATAAATTGCTAAGTACAACGAGACGTACATGTATACATATGAACATAGTTCAACGGAAGGAATATATATGAACATAATAAGTTATTATTGGTTATTATTATAACTTTTTTTAATGCTATTTAATAAAAAATAAAAAAATGTTTTTTCTAAATCATTAAATTAAATACTGAGGTAGAAAACACTTCCATTGCAAAGGTATTTGAGACTGAGGAGGGTTAACTATCAGACATAATTTTAATATTTTTATCTGTACATGTATATAGCTTCATTTCTTGAAAGCGCATGTAACTTTATTAACTAATATCAAGTTATGTATTTGTATTACGAACTTGTAGTACTTGCAGATCTATACTATATACAGGGTGGGGCTGTTTTCACTAGGGCCGTTACTGCAGTGAGGCCGTTTTAACCGGAT
>NW_018478739.1:0-2709 GCF_002113885.1 Mizuhopecten yessoensis | reverse complement strand
TGTCAGTGGTGAATACTGTCCTACAACTGTCCCAGCAGTGTCAGTAGTAAAAACTGTCTTACTACTGTCCTAGCAGTGTCAGTGTTGAATACTGTCCTACTACTGTCCCAGGAGTGTCAGTGGTGAATACTGTCCTACAACTGTACCAGCATTGTCAGTAGTAAAAACTGTCTTACTACACTGTCTTACTACTGTCCCAGCAGTGTCAGAGGTGAATACTGTCCTACAACTCTCCCAGCAGTATCAGTAGTAAAAACTGTCTTACTACACTGTCTTACTACTGTCCCAGCAGTTTCAGTGGTGAATACTGTCCTACTACTGTCCAAGCAGTGGCAGTGGTTAATACTGTCCTACTACTGTCCCAGCAGTGTCAGTGGCGAATACTGTCCTACTACTGTCCCAGGAGTGTCAGTGGTGAATACTGTCCTAATACTGTCCCAGCAGTGTCAGTGGTGAATACTGTCCTACTACTGTTCAAGCAGTGTCAGTGGTGAATACTGTCCTACTACTTTCCCACCAGTGTCAGTAGTGAATACTGACCTACAACTGTCCCAGCAGTGACAGTAGTGAATACTGTCTTACTACTGTCCAAGCAGTGTCAGTGGTTAATACTGTCCTACTCCTTTCCCACCAGTGTCAGTAGTTAATACTGACCTACAACTGCCCCAGCAGTGACAGTGGTGAAAACCGTCTTACTACTGTCCCAGGAGTGTCAGTGTTGAATACTGTCCTACTACTGTCGTAGCAGTGTCAGTGGTTAATACTGTCCTACTACTGTCCCAGCCGTGTCAGTGGTAAATACTGTCCTACTACTGTCCCACCAGTGTCAGTAGTGAATACTGTCCTGCTACTGTCCCAGCAGTGTCAGTGGTGAAAACTGTCTTACTACTGTCCCAGGAGTGTCAGTGTTGAATACTTGTCAGTGGTGGATACCGTCCTACTACTGTCCCAGCGGTGTCAGTGGTGAATACTGTTCTAATACTGTCCCAGCAGTGTCAGTGTTGAATACTTTCCTACTATTGTCCCAGCAGTGTCAGTGGTGAATACTGTCTTACTACTGTCCCAGCAGTGTTAGTAGTGAATACTGTCCTACTACTGTCGCAGCAGTGTCAGTGGTGAATACTGTCCTACTACTGCTAATACTGTCCAAGGAGTGGCAGTAGCGAATACTGTCCTACTACTGTCCCAGCAGTGGCAGTGGTGAATACTGTCCTACTACTGTCACAGCATTGTCAGTGGTGAATACTGTCCTACTACTGCTAATACTGTCCAAGGAGTGGCAGTAGTGAATCCTGTCCTACTACTGTCCCAGCAGTGTCAGGGTGAATACTGTCCTACTACTTTCCCACCAGTGTCATAGTAGGACAGTATTCACTACTGCCACTCCTTGGACAGTATAGTAGTAGGACAGTATTCACCACTGACAATGCTGGGACAGTAGTAGGACAGTATTCACCAATGACACTGCTGGGACAATAGTAGGAAAGTATTCAACACTGACGCTGCTGGGACAGTATTAGAACAGTATTTACCACTGACACTGCTGGGACAGTAGTAGAAGACAGTATTCACCACTGACACTGCTGGAACAGTAGTAGGACAGTATTAACCACTCACACTGCTGGGACAGTAGTAGGACAGGATTCACTACTGCCACTCCTTGGACAGTATTAGCAGTAGTAGGACAGTATTCACCACTGACAATGCTGTGACAGTAGTAGGACAATATTCACCACTGACACTGCTGGGACAGGAGTAGGACAGTATTCACTACTGCCACTCCTTGTACAGTATTAGGACAGTATTCACCACTGACACTGCGGGGACAGTAGTAGGACAGTATTCACTACTAACACTGCTGGGACAGTAGTAAGACAGTTTTTACCACTGACACTGCTGGGACAGTAGTAGCAGGACAGTATTTACCACTGACACTGCTGGGACAGTAGTATTCACCACTGACACTGCTGGGACAGGAGTAGGACAGTATTCACTACTGCCACTCCTTGGACAGTATAGTAGTAGGACAGTATTCACCACTGACAATGCTGTGACAGTAGTAGGACAATATTCACCACTGACACTGCTGGGACAGGAGTAGGACAGTATTCACTACTGCCACTCCTTGTACAGTATTAGGACAGTATTCACCACTGACACTGCGGGGACAGTAGTAGGACAGTATTCACCAATGACACTGCTGGGACAGTAGTAGGACAGTATTAACCACTGACACTGCTACGACAGTAGTAGGACAGTATTCAACTGACACTGCTGGGACAGCAGTAGGACAGTATTCACCACTGACACTGCTGGGACATTAGTAAGACAGTATTCACCACTGACACTGCTGAGACAATAGTAGGAAAGTATTCAACACTGACACTGCTGTTCCAGCAGTGTCAGTGGTGAATACTGTCTTACTACTGTCCCAGCAGTGTCAGTGGGGAAAACTGTCTTACTACTGTCCCAGCAGTGTCAGTGGTGAATCCTGTCCTAATACTGTCCAAGGAGTGGCAGTGGTGAATACTGTCCTACTACTGTCCAAGCAGTGTCAGTGGTGAATACTGTTCTAATACTGGCCCAGCAGTGTCAGTGTTGAATACTTTCCTACTATTGTCCCAGCAGTGTCAGTGGTGAATACTGTCCTAATACTGTCCAAGGAGTGGCAGTAGTGAATACTGTCCTACTACTGTCCCAGCAGTGTCA
>NW_018478738.1:0-2708 GCF_002113885.1 Mizuhopecten yessoensis | reverse complement strand
TCCGAGACATGCCGTTTATTTTTAGGGTCAAGCCATTTCTACTGTTCTCTGCTACCTTCATTTCAGTTTTAGGCATGTTTTTGGACCCTTCTAGAGAGGCTTTACACTCTAACCGAAATACATATTTCTGTGTTAGACCATGCCTGCTTATGATATAGAAAACAGAAAACAAAATTAACTTGAAGCGAAATACGTATTTCTGTGTTAGACCATGCCTGCTTATGATATAGAAAACAAAAACCAAAATTTAACTTTTCATTGACTCATTGGGGGTTTTGCTCCCCCTCCCTCCCCCTTACCCCAACCGATACTTCGACACTAGACTCCCCTTCCTAACAGTGTATCTCGACGTGTTAGGTCGCCCATCTATATTAAATTCCTTCAAACTTTCCTTTATAAAGGCACTGTTAATGATATTCAGTCGAAATTTAACGTCAGTATCTTTCTTAATCACGAATACAACACTAAATCTTATTACAGACACAATCACACCCGAACGACATTTATAGAATCACATTTGTTGTCACACGGACATAACATAGACAATGCATTATTGTACATGAAGGTTACGACTTCTGATTACAAACTTTTTCAGGTCACAAATATATTACCTTCATCTATGTTTTTGAATCACAGATACACAATCTTTGATTGTTGATCTCTTTTAAACCTTCATCTGTAGTTGCACATATAACATACATCAACTTAAGTTTTCATCGTGTACATACCCACGTGGACCACCATCTTGCAAACAGAACAGGAAGTTACGTTTGATAAAATGGCTTCTTTGATCAAGGGATTGGTATAAAATTTATTATTAATGTCTGTTTGCAAAATATTACTTATTCGAAATTCGTTTCATTAAGAAGTATGTATTGCATTTAAATCAAATGACACCCTTAAATTCGATTAGATACTAAAAATAGATATGTTCTACCGGAAGGTTACGTAGTTGATAATAACATGTCTAGAAACTTTTCAGGAAAGTAGGCAAACATAAAGCTTTGACCTAAATAGTACAGTATCCGGGCCTTTCAGTGAGAAGTAACATGTATAGCCCTACCATGTTGACCGAAAACACAGTGTCAGTAAGTCTGGTTTCACACCTGCATGTAGCTTTGAATTTTCACATAACATCGCATTCAAAAATTAGAAGTATCGTAATTAATAAATATATTGGGATATTTCTGTTCACAGTTTGATTTCATTAAAAAGAACAGGTTTAATTAGAGTATGCAGTAAAATAAATACTCTTTTTAACGATGTTTAAGATGTTGTTTGTAAGATGTTATTGATTCAGAATGAATACCGATTCTTGTTTTCTAAAGACGTAAGGTGAATAAAGCAAGAATTTATATTCTCCCCTCGACTGGAAAGACATGTTTTTTTCGTTATAGAAGTTTACCGACAACTGTCGCTAAAACTTATAGTTGTGCAGTTAAGAATTTCTTCATTACTGATTAAGAAACGCTAAAAACACATTGTCTTTTGACATTTTCTCTACATGAATTGTTCATTAGGAGTATCAAATTATATTATCAGAAATCATTTTGTGAAAAGGTTATAAAAAGGTTCCAGAGGTAAAAATAAGTATATCTCTAATTGTGTCCGGGCAGATATCATAATGTTCGGTTAAACAAATAATAGCATTCGAACAAAATAATAAGCATCAATGCCATTATGGTAAACAGTACTGCATTGCTTATGTTCTGATAATAGTAGTTAGTATATCAAGTTTATACAAATGGAAGAAAAAACGGTACAAATTGGCCTATCTGCAACTTATAACATATGGGCCAAAAATCAATAAATAATTACCTTTCGTGATTAAGTAAGATTTGTATCTTCAACATAGTCCACATGTCCACTCTTCATAACAGAAAGAACGAGAAGCAAATGACTGAGAGTATAATACTGAACAAGAACAGGAAAGCATTTGTTTGCTTTAGATAATATTTTGTAACCTGTTCGCGTATGTGCATAATCAGATTATAACACGGATGTTGCAGACTGACTTATTTCCTGCTACATGTCACGTGCATTGTGTGTACACACGATCTCCGGAAGTTAAATGACAACCTTTTGAATTGTCCAAAGTTTCGTTTCCTTAACTTGTTTCTGAATATGCCTAGACAAGGACATTTAGATAAGTTTTTCACAAACATGATGTATACCCACATATCAAAAAAGAGAGTATTTATCCCATGCGAGCTGAACAATTGTATTGTTATAAAACACAATTTGGGCTTGTGTACAATTGTATTAGTCACTATCTGAAGCAAAATGAATATTTAATTCTTAAAAGCAAAGTTCACTCACCAGCTAATGACTGTGGTATAACTCATGGTATACGCCTAAGTAATAATATTAAAGTACGTGTGTGCATATGTACAGGATTACACATTTAAAAAAGACACAAACGTATTGACAAAGCATCATGTACACCACCATAGTCTCGATTAGACATAGATTTGACGTAATATCTGACATCATTATGACGTCGGTATATTTATGTTTTTTACGTCTAATATTGGTCAATAACGTACTTACCTGAATTTGACGTTAATACGAGTTATAATTACTGATGGTTTGTGATCAGTTTTCCTATCGCTACTTAGATACCAAAATATATCTGTCATACAATAACATAAAGCACTCAGCTTTAACTTGGAATCCATTATGTTCTGTTATAATTCGTCCGGACTTAA
>NW_018478737.1:0-2708 GCF_002113885.1 Mizuhopecten yessoensis | reverse complement strand
TACTTCTGGTACATTATGATGTATACATGTAACTTGAATTATAACCTGATGTTGTATTTCTGGTACAAAATGATATATCACTGAAATTATAACATGATATTGTATTTCTAGTACATTATGATACTGCATATACATGTAACTTGACTTATAACATGGTATTGTATTTCTAGTACAAAGTGATATATAATTTATGTTATAACATGATATTGTATTTCTAGTACATTATGATATATTACTTGAGTTATAACATGATATTGTATTTCTAGTACATTATGATGTTTACTTATATTGTAATTATATTACATGATGTTGTACTTCTGGTACATTATGATGTTTACATATAACTTAAATTATAACATGATGTTGTATTTCTAGTGCATTATGATATATATATGTGACTTAACTTATAACATGATATTGCATTTCTGGTACATTATGATATATTGCTTGAATTATAGCATAATATTGTATTTCTAATACATTGATATATTACTTATATTGTGACTTGATATTGTATTTCTAGTACATTATGATGTATACATGTAACTTAAATTATAACATAGTATTGTATTTCTAGTACATTATGATATATAACTTGAGTTATAACATGATATTGTATTCCTAGTGCATTATGATACTGTATATACATGTAACTTAAATTATAACATGATATTGTATTTCTAGTACATTATGATACTGTATATAAAAAAAAGTGAACGTGCGTAAAACAATATTAGATTTCCAGTAATCTAGTGAAATTTTGAAGAAGACTGGTGTTTCAAAACCCGGATCGTAAACAATTTTCGGCAGGCTCAGTCTTTGGAGCCGAAAGTGAAACGTACATCGCCGCTAATACCAAGAAAAGTCACTGAAGAAGTTGTGAAATTTATTGAATTTGAAAAATATAAAAGGCCAAGTATCTACTGTCGTGAAATTCGGGAAAAACTTGTCAAAAGTAATGTATGTACCAATGAGAATGTCCCGGGCGTGATGACAATAAAAACGGTTATCAGGCGAGATCTGGACATGTCTCACAAAGCATTGTCCCGAAATCACGTCGATATTGAAACACAGTATTTAGCAACTCTGATGAACTACCGTCCAGAACAGATGCACTTCTTTGATGAAGCCTCGGTCATCGCACAGCTGACAACAGAACCCGTGGGCATAGTACAGTGGGCACACGAGCATACGAGTTTCAGCGCTACGCCAGCAATGCCACTTTTACAGTGAACGTGTGTTCAGGATATTTTGGTTTAAATTACTCTGATGTAATTCTTAGTGCATCGAACGCCTTTTCTGATAGAGCCCTACGTCAGAGGAATGCTACTTTCAATGGCGGCTAACTTTGATCTTGTTTGGCTGGAGTGAAAGGTTTGCAAAGTATCAACATCCTGGAACCCATGGTTATTCAGAAGAGGTCGTTCAAAGATTTTAAACAAATTTGACTCCTGTGACCTTGAAAATACGTCAAAGTCATTCACTTTAACAAACATAGTCCTTGATCCCAGCATGCTACTGACTATATAGCAACATCCTGAGCCTTTTGGTTATTCAGAACAAGTTGTTTAAATATTTTGAACATATTTGCTCCTTGTGCACTTGGTAGCACTTCACCCAAGCATGCTACTGGCCAAATAGCATCACCCTGGGCAGTTTGGTTATCGAGAAGAAGATGTTTAAAGTTTTTAACATATTTGACCCCCGTGACCTTGAAAATGGGTGATGGTCGTTTATTTGAACAAACTTTGTAGCCCTTTATCCCAGTTTGCATCTGACCAAATATCGACACCCTAGGCCTTTCGGTTATTAAGAAGAAGTCGTTTCAAGTAAAATATTGACGCTGGACAACGGACGAACGGACGGACGACGGACGCCGCACCACGGCATAAGCTCACTTGGCACTTCGTGCCAGGTGAGCTAACAACGCGTAGGAATACATTTTTTTTGTGAGGCGGCCAAAGCAATTTGCGACAGGTATACTGTGATTATACTGTCGCAACTTTTTTTTTTTTTTTTATCCAATCAGAAAACGTGTTACAAACACAGTGAATTAGAATATAAATTAACAACACTATGATTGCGGAAATTGTGTCCGTCATTTGGTGATTATGTTATGTACAGCGGAAGTGAATGATTAAAAGACCTGCCATAAAAGCAGCATGGGTTGTTCAGTTGTTCCGGGAGACACAGACATTACAGTCGGCAAATTGATTTAACCGTCTGCAAATGTATTATACCGTCTGTAAATTTATTATACCATTGGCAAATTAATTATACCGTCGGCAAATTAATTACACCGTCGACAAATGTATTACGGTTATAAATTTTGTTTTACTGGAGATGCAAAACATTATTTTGAGTGTAATTATTGTAAGGACGGTCACAAATTATTTTGAGCAAATGGATTCAAATCCCGGTGCAAATTGATCAATAATCAATAAAAAAAGAAGGACGGTCACAAATTAGTTTGTGCAAATGGATACAAATCCCTGTACAAATTAAATTTATCAATAATCAATAAAAAATAAAGTTTTTATGGAATGTTAATTATTGATACTAACAAAGAAATCAACATCATAATAAATCTGTGTTCAACTTCACAAATTAACCTTTGATTTCCTAGTTCTACATCATTCGGATTCCAATAAATATTTTCTGTCAAAAAACCCACCTAAAAACACACATTTGTGACCACAAGTCTATTT
>NW_018478736.1:0-2707 GCF_002113885.1 Mizuhopecten yessoensis | reverse complement strand
TGGCCACACTAGATTGACCATTATACATAATCTACGACACACAATCGACACACTAGATCGGCCATTGTACATATTCTAGGATACGAACTGGACACTAAATCGACCATTATACAAAATTTAGGACACACAATGGCCACACTAGATCGGCAATTGTACATAACCTAGGACAAACACTAGACACACTAGATCGGCAATTGTACATTATCTAGGACACACAATGGCCACACTAGATCGACCAGTACACATAATATAGGACACACACTGAACACACCAGATCGGCCAATATACATAATCTACGACACACAATGGACACACTAGATCAACCATTGTACATGATCTAGGACGCACGATGGACACACTAAATCGATCATTGTACATAATCTAGAACGCACGATGGACACACTAGATCGACCATTATAGATAATCTAGGACGCACACTGGACACACTAAATCGATCATTGTACATAATCTATGACGTACACTGGACACACTAGATCGGCCAATATACAAAATCTACGACACACACTGGACACACTAGATCGACCAATATACATAATCTACGACACACAATCGACACACTAGATCGACCATTGTACATAATATATGACACACACTGAACACACTAGATCGGCCAATATACATAATCTAGGACGTACACTGGACACACTAGATCGACCAATATACATAATCTATGACGTACACTGGACACACTAGATCGGCCAATATACATAATCTAGGACGAAAACTGGACACACTAGATCGACCAATATACATAATCTAGGACACACACTGAACACACTAGATCGGCCAATATACATAATCTACGACACACAATCGACACACTAGATCGACCATTATACATAATATATGACACACACTGAACACACTAGATCGGCAAATATACATAATCTAGGACGGACACTGGACACACTAGATCGGCCAATATACATAATCTAGGACGAAAACTTGACACACTAGATCGACCAATTTACATAATCTATGACGTACACTGGACACACTAGATCGACCAGTATACATAATCTAGGACGAAAACTGGACACACTAGATCGACACTGTTACGACGAACACACACTCGGTATGAGTTGTCAATAGAGCACTTCGCCAGTACTGTTCCAAATCTGCTCAAAATTTGTGTTCAAAGCTCGCGACCTTGGAGCCATATTTAACAAAATGTTGCCGTTATAATCGTCATCAGTATCCATTACATCACCTAAAATATCACTTCCTGTTTCAATTTCTGTTTGTTGAATTAACGAGGTTTTGTCTTCTTCGTGACCGAGAGGACCCTGGGATGGAGACTGCATAACAATCTCGTTTGCAAGCTGCAGTGGCTTAGAAGCAAAATGAGTCATCGAGCTTTCTTTGTGTAACCTATTGAAGAAATCGTCCATCTGTTTACCCTCCAGGACTCTGGACGCGTAAACGTTCTGTACGGCCTTCGGTACGTATCTGTACATACTCCCCACGTGGCTGCCCGTGTTCTGGTGACACACGTGCGGAGTATAGCCACTTCCAAAGTCCCTGTGACTGGGTGGACGGTTTAGGGGCGCATGACTCGCATATTCAAAACCACCGGAAGTTCGTCCACCGTTATAAACACTCACTTTCTTTTCAGACAACAGTGCATACAAGTCGTCCTTTCGAGACTCGATACTAAATATTTCCTGAACGCGGCGTCGTTTTTTAGCTTTGCTTTCGTCGATGAGTGCTCGCTGGCTAGCCTTGTTCACATTTCTCATTGTATCATCCTCTATTTCCGGTACAGGAAAGTGGCTATGGTTGTCGTTTATATCTTCTGTTTGCAATGCAAAGGGTGGTTCTGGTCTTGGTTTTTTTCTGGATTTATCTCGTTCTCTTGAGCGCTTTGAAGTTGTGTTATTTTTGTTCCCATATCTATGATTGGGAAAACACAATATCTTCCAGAACGACGGCATGTTTTAATAAACTACCAAGGCGAGTTATCGTCTTCCAAAATCCAATCGGTTTATGAACACCTGAAAACATCAAGAAGATAATCAGTGAATCGCATTATCGGAGAAATGTAAAATCGATAATATCTAAAACTTCTACCCACATCCTTACCCAAACAATATTCTTTAAAAACGAAAGAAATCAAAATATAAATTTAACATTTAAAAGATGAAAAACAAGCGACGATTTGCCGAATGCATTGTAAAAATAATACCTGTTAAAAATTATGATATCATCTGTAAAACTATAAAACATGTATAATAATACTTCATGTACAATTTATAACATGTAAGCTATACTATATGTACAATTAAAATGCATGTACAATTATATTATATGTACAAGTATAATGCCTGAACAATTATACTATATGTACAATTATACTATATGTACAAGTATACTATATGTACAATTATATTATATGTACAATTATACTATATGTACAAGAATACTATATGTCCAAGTATACCATATGTACAAATANTATACTTCATGTACAATTATAATATATGTACAATTATATTATATGTACAAGGATACTACATGTACAATTATAATACTGGTACAATTATACTACATGTACAATTAAAATACATGTACAATTATACTATATGTACAATTATACTACATGTACAATTATACTTCTTGTACAATTATACTTCATGTACAATTATACTTCATGTACAATCATAATGCCTGTACAATTATACTATAT
>NW_018478735.1:0-2707 GCF_002113885.1 Mizuhopecten yessoensis | reverse complement strand
TAGGTATTGTCAATGTCATTTTATGTAAGAGAGAGAGAGTACGAAAGTATTGTCAAAGCCTGTTTATGTAAGAGAGAGAGAGAAAGTACGTAGGTATTGTCAATGTCATTTTATGTAAGAGAGAGAGAGAGAGAGAGAGAGTGCGTAGGTATTGTCAATGCCTTTTTATGTAAGAGAGAGAGAGAGAGTACGTAAGTATTGTCAATGCCTTTTTATGTAAGAGAGAGAGAGAGAGTACGTAAGTATTGTCAATGCCTTTTTATGTAAGAGAGAGAGAGAGAGTACGTAAGTATTGTCAATGCCTTTTTATGTAAGAGAGAGAGAGAAAGTACGTAGGTATTGTCAAAGCCATTTTATGTAAGAGAGAGAGCGTACGTAAGTATTGTCAATGCCTTTTTATNAGAGAGAGAGAGAGAGAGAGAGAGAGAGAGAGAGAGAGAGAGAGAGTGCGTAGGTATTGTCAATGCCATTTTATGTAAGAGAAAGAGTGCTTAGGTATTGTCAATGTCATTTTATGAAGAGAAAGTACGTATGTATTGTCAATGCCGTGTTAGGTAAGAGAGAGAAAGTACGTAAGTATTGTCAATGCCTTTTTATGTAAGAGAGAGTAAGTAGGTATTGTCAATGCCATTTTATGTAAGAGAGAGTAAGTAGGTATTGTCAATGCCATTTTATGTAAGAGAGAAAGTACGTAGGTATTGTCAATGCCATTTTATGAAGAGAAAGTACGTAGGTATTGTAAATGCCATTTTATGTAAGAGAGAGAGAGTACATAAGTATTGTCAGTGCCCTTTTATGTAAGAGAGAAAGTACGTAGATATTGTCAATGCCTTTTTATGTAAGAGAGGGAGAGAGAGTACGTAAAATTGTCAATGCCCTTTTATGTAAGAGAGAGAGTACGTAGGTATTGTCAATGCCGTGTTAGGTTAGAGAGAGTACGTGGGTATTGTCAATGCCGTGTTAGGTTAGAGAGAGTACGTAGGTATGGTTAAAGCCGTGTTAGGCTGCCCCTTCCTTACTTCGTGTAGTTACTATCTTTGTTACAAATGTAATAAATCTTACGCTGTGTTGTATTTGGCACCAACTTGATGTACGCACGATTTTACAAGCTTCTTAAATTGTTAGACACATGGTTTACAGGTACTGAGTGTATAGGCTACACATAACAACAGTATGACACACATGTTTTGAAAACTTTCTGTTTTACATACATCTCTGAAATTGTTGATGTCATTCTTAACAACTTTTCGCATATCCACAACATCCTATGAAATGTTAAGTCATTTGGTGATTGTTACATAGCTGTGCCTCCGTGGTAGGTTTAACATCATCAACACGGGAGAAGCAAGATATTCGATGTTTAATTAGCGATTTCATAATTTCTGTGATGAAATCCTTAAATAAACATGTAGTATTGATAATTAAACCGTTCTAAGCTAGCGTGTCATTGTCGACCATATGTTATTTCTACTGTTTTACGTTAGAATCGTCGTTAATATGTACATGATATTATGTTAGAATCGTCGTTAATATGTACGTGATATTATGTTAGAATCGTCGTTAATATGTACATGATATTATGTTAGAATCGTCGTTAATATGTACATGATATTATGTTTAAGTTAGAAGACTTCACATTGATGACTTATTTCCCCAAAATTCACAAAAGTTACACATTTGCCGTTTTAAAAATACAAAAACGTTTTGTAAGTCAAATATTCATTACGTGACAAGTTTGAATTTTATCTTTATTTTTAAGGATGAACTTGAAAATCTGAACCAGACAAGCGCCGAAGTAAACCGACTAGAGAACGAGATAGACGTAAGTTGAGTTCACAGTCCTATTCACGTGAATGTTTGTAGAAGGCGATATTACGTACATTGTATACGGTAGAGGGTTTACACATATACGTATATATACGTCTCTAGTTTACATAATATTATGGCAAATGAGATAAGAATTACCTGTTTGCTATATGTTGTTATTAGTTAGTAATGCAAGTGGTAACTCGATATGATTCCCTTTGTTTATACAAAATAAAGCCTCGATTTATTATATATTGTACAGTAAAACCACGATATAATGTCCATTGTTTATATACAGTAAAACCACGATATCATGCCCATTGTTTATATACAGTACAACCTCGATATAATGTCATTGTCTATATACAGTAAAACCACGATATAATGTTCATTGTCTATATACAGTGTATAATGTGAGGCACAGCTGTATGGTAACTAATCATCTCGTTATTTACACGTGTTAACTCCCACCAATCTCTGGGGTTATTTCTGTAAGGGTACATCAATTAGTCGCTGTTAGAGGCACAGCTGTACATGTATGGTAACTAATCATCGCGTTATTTACACGTGTTTACTCCCACCAATCTCTGGGGTTATCTCTGTAAGGGTACATCAATTAGTCGCTGTTAGAGGCACTGCTGTACATGTATGGTAACTAATCATCTCGTTATTTACACGTGTTAACTCCCACCAATCTCTGGGGTTATCTATGTAAGGGTACATCAATTACTCGTTGTTAGAGGCACAGCTGTACATGTATGGTAACTAATCATCTCGTTATTTGTACGTGTTAACTCTCACCAATCTCTGGGGTTATCTCTGTAAGGGTACATCAATTAGTCGCTGTTATAGGCATAGCTGTATGGTAACTAATCATCTCGTTATTTACACGTGTTAACTC
>NW_018478734.1:1774-2705 GCF_002113885.1 Mizuhopecten yessoensis | reverse complement strand
TCACCGTGTTGACAAGCAATATTCTTTCTTTCCCACGAATGTTTTTAGTGTAGTCTAGATAAGCTAAAAGAGTCTGCACAACACATAACCTGGTATCTTCTTGAAAGTATTTTACCAACATTGGTTGCTGATGATGTCCAGATTTTGAAGTTTTAAGTAACTCACTAAAAATAATAGTAACACCTTCTACACTAAATTTAAGATCATCTAAACTAATAAGATGTAAAGTCTGTCCACGTTGTCCTGTAACTAATGCCAAAAGCATAGACAGCTTCCATGTTAGAAATTTAAGCGATAATGCACTAACAGGGCACAAAGAAGGTAAATACTCTAACACTACTGCCACATCCCAAGTTTCTTTGTATCGTGGCAGAGCTGGTCTTTTAGTAAACACCTCTTTTAAAAATCTACTCACTAAAGGATGGCTACTGAGACTCAAGTCACTATTCACTATAGTCAAGAATGTTGATACTGCTGAACGTGCAGTATTAATCGCGCTGTATCTTAATCCTGTTTGAAATAATTAATTCAAAAATGCCACTTATTGTTCGGGAGAGGGGATAAATGAATCAATCCCCCCTTGGTTAGAAAACAACAGCCACTTTTGCAGATATGTTCCATATTGTTTTTGAGTTGAGCTCCTCCATAAACAGTTGAACGTGAATGTCAGCCTTTGTTGGACAGAAACATTGTAATGTCAAAAAAGCTGCTGTCAATTCTAACACATTAATGTGTAGGTCCTGTTCATTGTATGACTAGTGTCCTCCTGTCTTAGGTTGAGTGTTCTCTACGACACCACCTCAACCTGTTTTTGAACTATCTGTTTTCAGTATCATGTCAGGAGGTCCCATAGACACCCGTTTGAAACTACTGTCTAGATTGTCTATCCACCATTGAATTTCACACTTGGACGATCGTGATAATAGAATTT
>NW_018478734.1:0-1730 GCF_002113885.1 Mizuhopecten yessoensis | reverse complement strand
CCCCAGAAATTGTGTGGGGATAAAGACTGATTTATCGGGATGGATAGTGAAACCCAAAGTATCTACCAGATCTGTGGCATCCCTGATATTCCTTTCACATTCCTCAAAACTATCCCCTTGAATCAAATTGTCATCAATGTATGCCACATTTTTGTGGCCAAATCTTCTTAAATATGAGTACATCGGCTTGAGTAGTTTTGTAAAAAATCGTGGGGCAGATGAAAGGCCATTAAGTAAACATCGGAATTGGAAATAACTATTTCTCCACACAAATCTTAAAAAAAAATCTGTAGGCCTCACCTTATCTACATTTACCGTAAAGTATGCATCTTTTAAGTCAATGGAACCACACCAACATTTTTTTGTCATGATGGTTACAGCTGATTTCAGTGTGTCCCTTTTGAAATGATGATATTTCACTGTCTCATTTAAATATTTAAGGTTCAGAATCAGTCTATGCGTACCATCCTTTTTGGGCCGAATAAAAATATTGAATATAAATCCATCAGTCAAATGTGATGTGTCGGGATGCACTACTTCAATCACTTCCTTAAGGAGTAATCTATCAATCTGTTCATCAATAATCAGTATGTCTGTCGCACTAAAAGGCAGGGTGCTAGGTTTAATGGTCTGTGAAGGTTCTGTCTCAAATTCGAAGATGGACTATCAAAAGTCTGTGAACAATTACCAACCTGATCAGCAGCATCTGGCAGTACACGGTCTACAGTTGTTCTTTTTGTCTCTGGGTTTGGCTTTTGGATAAAAAAAACTTCCACCCTGGTTGGATTCTGTCCCTGATACATGAATCTTGGCATGGGGGCACGATTCCAAGTGTTACTCTGTTGGTAGCCATGGTGATACCCATATTGATACCACTGTCGATGAGTGTTGGCAGGTCGGTGACTCAGTTCATGAGGCCGTTAATTTGGGTAAGTTTTGAAGACCTGTTTTCCCATGCGCCGCGCAGTATCAATCTCTCTAAGTTGTGTGTTTAGGTCATTACCAAACAGATGTGACAGGGTTGCTATCCGCACATAGTTCTTTGTACTGTGGCTTTAAATCAGGACAGATAATGTAACGTCTGCGAAAGTTCATATCTGTGAACGCAGTTTGGCACAATTTGAATGTGTCATTGGCCATGGAAAGTGTCTCATTCACCTGTGTGTGAGACATGCCTTTACCCTCCTTACTTGCTTTGAAACAACTGTTCATCAGATGGAGTAGTGGGCAGAAAGCCTTTGATAAAAGCGTTTGATTCCGCTGTGATTTAGCGTCTTTTGTGCTCTTGCGTAGTGCGTTCCATACTCCGGAAATAACCCGTGCCACTGTTAATTTGTCAACGTTTACTGGTTTGTTATATTTCATAGTGAGTTCTTTTACTTTGTCCTCAGACACACGAGAACGAAACCCATTATTGGCAATATCCGCTAGTGGCGGACTAATAGCGGGCCCGGTCTTTTCAGGATTTGCCAAAACATCATCTAGGAATTGACGAACAGAACGATTGCAAAACTGGACATAGCAAGCTCGACCATCATATTGCCGTGGTATAACTTTTAGAAGACCAGAGAACGCAGTTAGGCACATTTTTGTGTAATTACATCCCCGAACAGGCGCTTTAACGCTATAATGTAACATTTTAATATCAAATTTCTTCACAGACCTTTTTTCTCTATATAAATTTGGACGTGATTTATTTTATATCATGCTATGTGACATTGATTCCTCTA
>NW_018478733.1:0-2704 GCF_002113885.1 Mizuhopecten yessoensis | reverse complement strand
AAACCAGATAAATTAAGGAATGTGAACAATTATACAAATGTATTTATTGTCGGCAGTTGTACAGCTAAATCATACGACATCAAATAATTCAACACAGTTTTTTTTATTAGGAATAGGAGAAACTATAACTAAAGAAATTTCTGAACAAATATAATAAGTGATATTTCACGCTGTTATATATAATTTCGCTGGAGACATAATTATGTTAACTGTTACCTAAAATCATTGCATTTCACTCACTTACTGACAAGGTGAAAACGTGTTTAACAAAATCGTAGAAATTCATGAACACTTCTGCAGTTTTAATGAAAGATGCAAATACGTAAGTTTCTTTTGAAATCTTTATCTCATTATATAAAATATTTCTTGACTTGTTAATGTAGTAGCATATAAAGTTAATAAATATTGCATAAACACTTGATTAAATGCTAAGAGAACACAGAATTCAAAGATGCATTTGTATATTCAAGTAAATACATACCCTGTTACGTCAAAGCTTTGGTGATGAGTACGCATTTCGCTCATAAGCACAGACAGCCAAAACCACAAGCGAAGTTTGTATGATAAAAAAGCTACCGAAATAGTTCAAAAGCGAAAAATCAAAGTATAAAGCGTTGTAAGCTTCAAAACAAAACAAACAAAATGACTGCAGCCGAGGAACAGAAAAAAGAGCACTTAAAAAAGGACTGCTGTCAAATAACAAGCGTTATTAAGCTGACATAAGCAAATATTAAGTTTTGATTCAATTAAAATGGGAGTTCCATCAATCATTTTTAAGTTAGGATATTCAGTATTTATTACGTTACTAAACTGTTATGCAAATAGTATATACAAATATTATCATATCACCTTTCTTTAGTGTAGGTTCACTAATGACAATTAGTACGACGCAATACAAACTTAAGTTCGTGATGTCGAGGCAAAGACATTGTCCACTAACTGTACGTATTTTGACCGTTCTGTATGTTAATTGAAAATTCTACACTTGCCATACTTAAATAAAAACTTCAATTCTTATTTATTTGATATAGAGTTAACATGCATGTATGTTCGTGAATATTATTTGATACTCATAAATCATATCCTGTATGAAATACGTAAAATAATATGAAAACTCTGGATAATATTTTTGATAAATTAGGATTTCAAAATTCCAATGCATTTTCTTATCAGGTATATATACCACATATGTGTCTATATCCTACATGTTACATTCTTATTAGATCTCCTGCAGATACAAACATTTAAATGATTATAAATGTCATTTAAAAGAGGGTAGACGTACGGGTTCACGTTGAAAATATCGTTGTCATCATTTATCTTAAACCCCGTACTTGATTTTCCAGATCGCGTGTACTTTAAACACCTTTCAATACCTTATGTACTCTTACCTATGTTTAGAATGTATTGTTGGACGTTACAATGTTACACAACCGTCTGATATCGGCCACATTTGTCACTGTCGTTTAATAAAGGCCTTAATTTGATCTAAGGAACACATGGGTCCTACCATGATCTATAGTAATATGTGAGTGTAGCTTTTGTGAGTCTTGTTGACGATTACTAAAGGCTGTTTATAATGATTTAGTCTGTTGCTAGCAACCACAGTTACACTAAAATCTATGTACTTTAAAATATTAAATCGATATCGCTTATCAGTGCCCGACACATTATATATTCACAATACATAATCCGTCGATATCTAATGAAAGTCAATTAGACATTGAATCTGAAGAAAACTTTCCGTGGGATTAAATGTTCTTTCTACTTCCCTATTTAGAACTTGAAAAGAAATTTACTTTGGCGAGAATATTGTTAAATAAGATCTCCTGAACTTGAGATATGTTTATCAACAATCATTCGGGATTAAATCCTTTTCATAAGATAACGTTATAAACATAAAGACCAGCACGGAAACAGGAGCGGTAAAGTGCACATAACAAATCAGTAATGCTTCATACCATCTTCTTATCTCTCAATACCAAAACAAAATAACATGTTCACCATTTCTGTTTCCTAAACACTAGCATTTGTGCTTCTAATAAAGACATATACAATGTTCTCATTTGGTAAGCATTGTGGTTTGCATAGCCACCGTAATGCAAATAAAAATTATTTCGTTTGTCAGGATAAGACTTGTGTATGCTAATGTAGGTCAAAATCATCAAGTATAATTCCTGTGTATTTGCTACTGCTCATTTCATAAAAAGTACAGAGTCCCATATTTAAAGTTATCTCCATGCTATTGTAGAAAGGGTTTCTTTGATGTTAAAATGCATTGAAAGAAATCAAGCACGCAAGATTGATGGTGATTTAATCAAACACGATCGGGTAAAACTGTAAAAAAAGTAGCATATGCAATAACCCCAAACATTTGATTAACCAAACATTATGTAATTCTCGTTCATTTCGATTTATGATAATTATCGAAATATCAGGTATATATGATTTATAACGAGTGATTTTAACTTACATACCGTGGTGTCACAATTTTTAATTATGTACATTACAAGGAAAGCGGTGCTTCATTTAATTATCAAGCATTGCAAGCTAACAAGATATTACAATAATAAATATAATATCATAATAATAATAATTAGAAGTTCTTATAAATCGTTTTATCACAACCTAGTTCATAGGTCGTCTCAAAGCGGTTACACAAAAAATATTATCCGTGGTTATAGGGCCTTTGCAACCAGCCAAT
>NW_018478732.1:0-2703 GCF_002113885.1 Mizuhopecten yessoensis | reverse complement strand
CTCCTCCTCTCCTCCTCCTTTTCTCCTACTCCCCTCCTCCTCCTCTTCCCACTCCTCCTTCTCACTTTCTCCTCTCCTCCTCATACTCACCTTCTCCTCCTCCTTCTCCCCCTCTTCTCACTCCTCATTGCCTCAATCTTAGGCATTCCGTTTTACAACCGAGGATTGTTCATCCGCTGCAGACAACAAACACATTAGGAGATCGGTGCGGTCGGGACTATACATTATTTGTACATTGTGTGACCATATTATGTAGTATGCTACCACATGTCTGGGAAGTCTTGACAGTGCAATCATACTTACGCACCATATGCTCTGTCTAAAAATGGCAATAATAATTTTAATTCATGTTAAAGGCCACCTTACATATTATATCACATATTTCAATTGAAATCGTTTATTGAAATATCACTTATAAGAATATTACAGTGAAAGTTCAATTAATTAGTTTAGCCCTTTACCAAGGGACCCTTAACCTACGATGACCCAGCCACGATGTTGCTTTACTTCCAGTAGGGTCCATTAGCATTCCATTAAAATATCCTTCAAATTTGCTGCCTCATTTTAAAGTCACAGCTCTAGCAGGACTAAGACTAGTTTGGGCCAATTTTGTAATCCCTTGAGTAAAAATAACAAGGAGAAATCCGATCATATTAATTTGATTATAATTATAGAACAAATAAGTTAAAATCCACTTGAAAAATAAAGAAGAAATAACTCTCTTTCGTTTCCTCGCCATGTTATCTTATTATCGTCATGAGACTTGTAAAATGTCATGCCAAACTTGCCAATTTTAATTAACTCATTCACCCCTGAAGACACATTTGAACTCTTCCACTTTAAAGCTTGGAATACTTGTTAATGAAATATCAGGGGTGAATGAGTTAAGGTAGGTCCTCCTTGGATTCTTCATTAGCAGCGCATTATTCTGTACCCTTTAATTTCCAAAACAATGTCTTAGGGGCAAGAAAATTAATAGCGATGACTCTCAAGGCTCTTATTTATACTTATACATTTCTTCAAACATTAATTCCGAAGGCATTTGGGGGAAACTGAGAACATTCATGAATTCTATTTCTGTGATTTTTAACACATTGCTAGTTTTGTAATAACATATTAGGCAATTTACGTGATGTGAGGTGGTGGTATTCGAAGGAGAGCGAACAAAACGCATGCATTATAATAGAAAAGTCGGTTTTAGTTCCATTATCTCTCATACTTATATTTTTGATATATGTTTATCTGTTTTTATGTATGTCCTACCCAATCCTGGTGTTCTCTTGTTGCAAACCAACGACTTTTGTGATTTTAAAACCCACATGGACGGTGTAACAATAGTGACATTGTAAAACAAAAAGACGTATTCGCATACTTGAGAAATACAAATTATAAAATAGTTTGTCCTCAGGATACATACTTCACAGCAGAAAAGGAAAATTTAATTCGGACTAATTGGGGTCTTGACTGGTTTTTTGGTGTGTGTTTTTCTTTACTGTTCATTGTTTTTATTATATAATGAGTTTTTTTCTAGATATTATTTACATGTATACAACCATACTGCGTTCCCGAGATAGACGTGTACGATTGAAGTGTTTTGCACTTATGAACTTTTATTGGCATAAGGTTCAGGCGTCTGACATACTGCTACCACTAGGCCTCCACCACTGTTGTTTTTAATTCCTACAATTCAAACTCTAGAAGGGTTGCCATTCATTTTTATAGTTACTTTGAATACAAGATTTTAAGCACTAGAAAAGACAACAATGGGAATATTTTAGCTTTTAACATCCAAATCGAAGGTGAAAAATTTACACTTAAAACTTGATATGGTCCTAACAGTGACAGACTAGATTTTTATGAAACAACGGAAAATATTTTAACAGAGTTGGGACATTTTAAGTTTGTTATATGTGGGGATTTCAATTTAGTTATTATTAATCCAAAATTAGACTGTGACAATTATAGGCAAATAAATAGCCCCAAAGCCAGAGATAAAATGAAGGGACTTAAACAAGAATTAGGTGTGATAGATACTTTTAGATAATTAAACCCGGATACAAGAAGATACATTTGGCGTAGAAGAAATCCATGTAAACAGGCAAGATTAGACTACATTTATATATCCGATGGACTGCTGCCAAGTTTAACGGTGTCGTCTATTAAGCCAGGATATCGCTCAGACTATGCCATGTCAGTTATAAGTTTTAGCTTCACCAAACAGGGGGTTATGGAAATTCAATAACTCATTACTTCTTGATTCAGTATATTTAAATGCCATTAGATCTCTTATTGTGAACATTAAAAAACAGTACGCAGTACCAATTTACAATATGGACAATATTGAAGATGTTTCTTTGAAAGACGACTTGATGTTTGTAAATAATGATCAACTGTTTTTGGAAACTTTACTGTTAGAAATCAGAAGTAAGACTATTTCATACTCACGCTATAAAAACCAGTAATGATAAGTTTTCCGGCTAATGAAATGAAGGAAAATAAAAGTACTGTCTTTGACGGCTTCTTTATTTTAAAGTATTTTGGAAACAACTCTGGAATTTCATTCTTAGATCAATCATGGTTATTTGGTTTCAGAACTGTCAGTTACTCAAAAACAAGGAATTATAACATGCATCCCAAAAGGCGACAAACCAATATGATAATAATAAATAAGGTTATTATTTTATTCCCTCCCCCTCCCTCAAT
>NW_018478731.1:0-2698 GCF_002113885.1 Mizuhopecten yessoensis | reverse complement strand
AGGGCATCAATAGATGTAGAATTAGTGAAGAGCTGTAAGTCAGATGTAGAGTTTGTCAAGAGATATAGGCCCCACACCTGTACTAAACACAGGGCATCAAATAGATGTAGAATTAGTGGAGAGATGCCAGTCAGGTACAGGCCTAAAACATGTACCGAACACAGGATCTCCAAGATGTAGTATGTCAACAAAATGTAGGCCCCACATCTGGACAGAACTTGGGAGCCTACAAATGTTGTGTTGTTGATCCATATTGATACCAAATCTACACAGAACCATGTTGTTGTACAGATGAAGGCATGTAGGGACATATAACATACTTTGAAAAGATGCAGGCCCCACACATGTATAGCTGGTCAACAGATGTCGGCTCCAAATCTGTACAAAAAATGTGGGTTCACAGGTGTAAAATTGAAGTTGTGGAGAGAGACCTAGGTCTGAGGAAGCCTGGGCCTCAGCAATGTAAAGTTAGTGGACAAACGTAACATGATTGTGTACCATTTCTGTACACTATACAAAATGTGTAACAGTTTGTGAAAAGGACCCTAATACCCGTCTTTTGTATAAAAAAATCTTGTAATTTAGCCCCAGTCTGTGTGCCATGATCATGAGGTTGAGTGCTATTGGTGGCTATTACTGGCTAATTACAACTATTGTGTCAGACTTCTTAAACTTTCTTTTCCAAAAAGATAGGTGTCAACTCAGGTAACTTTTATACTGGTCTTCATTTTGTTTTATGTACAAACTCACAGACCAGCAATAATTCCATCAACTGCTGCTTGAAATATAAACAGTATTTACACTTTTCCTTTTAAACTAGCCAATGTTATTGAGCGCTGAAGACCTCACAGTGGTTGGGGTCTGGATTACTCCGTGTACAAGGTTTTAACAGAAGTGTATCGGTAGCATTTATACTATTGGTTAGAATTCCGACCGTTGTCAAATGATGTATGTTTTAATAAAATTGATCCAACAGCATTTGTACATTGAGGAATTAAAAACCAGTTTCCTGCTGATGAGTGCCCCTTTTTGAGCCCCCTTCACTCTATGTAATAACACTTAGCCAGGTGGGCTATGGGTGTCTTCAGCATATCACTTCAAACTTTTACACTTGTAGTTCCATAAAGGGGAGGGGAAGGAGGGAGAACATGTACCAGGGAGCAAAGTAGGAAGGGGAAGACAGAAGAGGGGGGGAAGGGGAGATAATGCTATCAGATTTGTTGGCATATATTAAGGCCAGAAGGACCACTGCTCTACCGCAAAAACTGCGAAGTGGAAACAGATATCACACCTAAGGGATGAGATGCTGCATAGATCACAAATAAAGGTGAAGTTGGAGACATTTTATAATCTCAATACACAAAGTTCTCATTTTGCCACCAGAAAAGGCTCATTTAGAATGACGAAGCATGTACCACCTATGGATAAAAGTCACACCCAAAAGTGTTAATTATGAATTTTTTAAATTGAAATTTAAGAGAAATTATTTAAAAATTATTTTCAACTGACAACCAACCAATCTTGTTAAGAAAGGGAGAGAGAAAATATTGTGATTGTTATGTAAAATAATTAAAAATTATGAATTACTGCAATCTGTTAAAAAGATAATGAACAACTCCTTTCACTAGATCAGCGTTATAAGTTTGCTTTCCAAGTAATGGAAGTAAAGTTTATTTCTGTCTAACCCTCCTGTCTATTATAAACACTTTACTTGTAATATGTTTGTTTTAGCACAGCCTACACAATTCCTCATATCAACAGTTCTGGCGATGACAAGGCAAATTTTTCACACTATGCTTCAGGTTTAGTAGATATCCAGGTTCAAAATTACTTTTTTTAACCAGGGGCCACCAGACAAACGTTTTGAGCCGCAATATATTGCTCTGGTCTTTAAAAATGTATGTAGTGTATAAAAATAACTTAAATACAAAATGAAATGCAAGAAAATATATATTACTTCAATATTTCTTGCTTAATTATTTTTTCTCGATCACCATGAGTGACTTACGAGCTAACTACTCGTCTTCAATTTAAGTATATCTGGTCACAATGGCAACTTAAAAAAGGGGCCACATTGAGTCCTGGGTTAGGATATACCCCTTGGGGAGCCCCCTATATGCAGAAGGGGGACACCAAGTGCACCTGGCTGATCATGAACAGTCAGTACATGCTTCACCAAACATGCAGGTCTATTCAGCATTCCTTCAAACACCTGTGTGACACACTTAGTGGGGGGGCCCAGGAGGGGGACACAACTGGCCCTCACTCACATTTAGTCAGCAAGCCTTGTCAACTCAAACATTTCTTGCAACCACTGAATTTTTCTTAACACTTGTAACTTGTAAAACTTGGAATAATCTCCCAAGCCCCACAATACCCTGAAAAACTTTTACTCTTAATGAATTCCTTTATTCTGAAAATGAAGGTGGCAAAATAACGGTCACTTCAAGCTGTTTCTCAACATTTGTAAGAAATCTTCTCCGTGTCTTACTACTGATAATGTAAGATTACTCCTAGGTCTATACTTACCCTCACAAATTTAAACCAAATACTTCAGCTGAATTCATCTTATCTGGGGGGTTTTAATTAAAATTCAAAATCACTTTCAACATGAAATGTCCTTGGTTGTAAAAGGATGGATCCTGCTTTCAGACTGGTCTCTCAAGACAGGTACTTTACATTGAGGGCTGGTCTCTCT
>NW_018478730.1:0-2697 GCF_002113885.1 Mizuhopecten yessoensis | reverse complement strand
ACAGTGTAAAAATAGGATGTCCGGGATAGCCCATTTAGTTAGAGTTTTCAGTGTAATAATAGGATGTCCGGGATAGCCCATTTAGTTAGAGTGATAGTGTTATAACAGGGGGTCCTAGATAGCCCATTTATTTAGAGTGATAATGTTATAATACGGGGTCCGGGATAGTCCATTCATTTAGAGTGACAGTGTTATAATACGGGGTTCGGGATAACCCGTTTAGTTAGAGTGACAGTGTAATAATAGGATGTCCGGGATAGCCCAGTTAGTTAGAGTGACAGTGTTATAATAGGGGGTACGGGATAGCCAATTAGTTCGAGGGACAGTGTTATAATAGGGGGTTCGGGATAGCCCGTTTATTTAGAGTGACAGTTTTATAATAGGGGGTCCGGGATAGCCTTTTTAATTTCAGTGGCAGTGTTATAATAGGAGGTCCGGAATAGCCCATTTAGTTAGAGTGTTAGTGTTATAATAGGGGTCCGGGATAGCCCATTTATTTAGAGTGACAGTGTTATTATACGGGGTCTAGGATAGCCCATTGAGTCAGAAGGACAGTGTAATAATAGGGGGTTCGGGATAACCCATTTATTAAGAGTGACAGTGTAATAATAGGGGGTTCGGGATAGCCCGTTTAGTTAGAGTGACAGTGTATTAATAGGATGTCCGGGATAGCCCAGTTAGTTAGAGTGACAGTGTATTAATAGGATATCCGGCATAGCCCATTTAGTTAGAGGAACAGTGTTATAATAGGAGGTCCGAGATAGCCTATTTAATTTGAGTAGCAGTATTATTTTACGGGATCCGGGATAACCCATTTGTTAAGAGTGACAGTGTTATAATAGGAGGTCCGGGATAGCCCATTTAGTTAGAGAAAGAGTGACAGTGTTATTATAGGAGGTCCGAGATAGCCTATTTAATTTGAGTGGCAGTGTTATAATAGGAGGTCCGGGATAGCCCATTTAGTTAGAGAAAGAGTGACAGTGTTATTATACGGGGTCTAGGATAGCCCATTTAGTTCGAGTGACAGTATAATAGTAGGTGGTCCGGAATAGCCCATCTAGTTAGAATGACAGTGTAATAAGGATCCGGGCTAGCCCATTTAGTTAGAGTGATAGTGTTATAATACGCGGTCTAGGATAGCCCATTTAGTTCGAGTGACAGTATAATAATAGGTGGTCCGGAATAGCCCATCTAGTTAGAATGACAGTGTAATAATAGGATGTCCGGGATAACCCATTTGTTAAGAGTGACAGTGTTATAATAGGAGGTCCGAGATAGCCTATTTAATTTGAGTGGCAGTGTTATGATAGGGGGTCCGGGATAGCCTATTTAGTTAGAGTGGCAGTGTTATAATAGGACGTCATGAATAGCCCATTTAGTTAGAGTGATAGTGTTATAATACGGGGTCTAGGATAGCCCATTTAGTTCGAGTGACAGTATAATAATAGGGGGTCTAGGATAGCCTATTTAGTTAGAATGACAGTGTAATAATAGGATGTCCGGGATAACCCATTTGTTAAGAGTGACAGTGTTATAATTGGAGGTCCGAGATAGCCTATTTAATTTGAGTGATAGTGTTATAATAAGGGGTCCGAGATAGCCTATTTAATTTGAGTGGCAGTGTTATAATAGGAGGTCCGGGATAGCCCGTTTAGTTAGAGTAAGAGTGTTTTTATACGGGGTCCAGGATTGCAAATTTAGTTAGAGTGATAGTGTAATGATATGGGGTTCGGGATAGCCAATTTTGTTAGAGTGACAGTTAAATAATAGGAGGTCAGGGATAGCCAATTTAGTTAGAGTGATAGTGTTATATTAGGAGGTTCGGGATAGCCTGTTTAGTTAGAGTGACAGTGTTAAAATAGGGGGTTCGGGATAGTCCGTTTATTTAGAGTGACAGTGTAATAATAGGGGGTTCGCGATAGTCCGTTTATTTAGAGTGACAGTTTTATAATAGGGGGTCCGGGATAGCCTTTTTAATTTCAGTGGCAGTGTTATAATAGGAGGTCCGGAATAGCCCATTTAGTTAGAGTGATAGTGTTATAATAGGGGCCCGGGATAGCCCATTTATTTAGAGTGACAGTGTTATTATACGGGGTCTAGGATAGCCCATTTAGTTAGAAGGACAGTGTTATAATAGGTGGTCCGAGATAGCCTATTTAATTTGAGTGACAGTGTTATTATACGGGGTCCGGGATAACCCATTTGTTAAGAGTGGCAGTGTTATAATAGGAGGTCCGAGATAGCCTATTTAATTTGAGTGGCAGTGTTATAATAGGAGGTCCGGGATAGCCCGTTTAGTTAGAGTGACAGTTAAATAATAGGAGGTCAGGAATACCAATTTTGTTAGAGTGACAGTGTTATAATAGGAGGTCAGGGATAGCCCATTTAGTTAGAGTGATAGTGTTATAATAGGGGCCCGGGAGAGCCCATTTATTTAGAGTGACAGTGTTATTATACGGGGTCTAGGATAGCCCATTTAGTTAGAAGGACAGTGTAATAATAGGGGTCCGGGATAGCCAATTTAGTTAGAGTGAGAGTGTTATAATAGGGGGTTCGGGATAGCCTATTTAGTTAGAGAGAGAGTGACAGTGTTATAATACGGGGTCCGGGATAGCCCGTTTAGTTAAAGTGACAGTGTTAAAATAGGGGGTTCTGGATAGCCCATTTATTTAGAGTGATAGTGTTATAATACGGGGT
>NW_018478729.1:0-2691 GCF_002113885.1 Mizuhopecten yessoensis | reverse complement strand
CTGGTATCATTCTGATAACTAGGAGGGGCCGGGTATCATTTTGATAAGGATGAGGACGTTTGGAGTCACTCTCATAACAAGGAAGGAGTCGGGTGTCATTCTGATAATGAGGAGGGGTCGGGTATTATTCTTATAATGAGGAGGGGTCAGGTATTGTTCTAATAATAATGAGGAGTGGGTCAAGGGTAACTTTCATAATGAGTTAGGCGCTGAGTGCTATTCACATAAAGAAGAAGGGTCGGGTGTCATTCTTATAACTAGGAGGGGACCGAGTGTCAATCTAATAATGAGGAGGGGTTGGGTATAATTCTGATAACGAGGAGGAGGAGAGGGTCACTCTCATAACGAGTAAGGCATCAGGTGTCATTCTGATAATAAGGAGGGGTCAGGTGTCATTCTGATAACAAGGAGGGGTCGGGTGTCATTCTGATAATGAGGAGTGGGTCAAGGGTAACTTTCATAATGAGTCAGGCGCTGGGTGTCATTCAGATAACAAGGAGAGATTGGGTATAATTCTGATAACGAGGAGGGGTCAGGTGTCATTCTTATAACTAGGAGGGTTGGGTATCATTCTGATAACGAGGAGAGGGTCGAAAGGTCACTCGCATAGTGAGGAAGGGATCGGGTGTCATTTCGATAACAAGGAAGGGTCAGGTGTCATTCCAAATATACAAGGAGGGGTCGGGTGTCATTCTAATAACAAGTCAGTGTCGGCTGTCATTCTTATAACAAGTGGGGTCGGGTATCTTTTTGAAAACGAGGAGGGAGTTGGGAGTTACTCTCGTCACGAGGAAGGAGTCGGGTGTCAATCAGATAACAAGGAGGGTTTGGGTGTCATTCTAATAACGAGGAGGGGTCGGGTATCATTCTTATAAGGAGGAGTGGTCAGGCGTAACTCTCATAAAGAGTAAGGAATCGGGTGTCATTCTGGTAAAGAGGAAGGGTCAGGTGTCATTCTGATTACGAGGAGGGGCGGGTGTCATTCTGAAAACGAGGAGGAGGTCGAGTGTCAATCTAATTCTGAAGAAGGGTCGGGTATCATTCTGATAATGAGGAGGGGTCGGGCATCATTCAGATTACAAGGAGAGTGGCTGGTCATTTTGATAATGAGGAGGGGTCCGGTATCATTTTGAAAACGAGGAGGGGGTCGGGGGTTCACTCTCATAAAGAGGAAGGAGTCAGGTGTCATTCTACTAATGAGGATGGGTCGTGTGTCATTATGACAACGAGGAGGGGTCTGGTGTCATTCCGATAACGAGGATTGGTTGAGTATATTTTATAACGAGGAGGGGGTCACTGTCATAACAAGTAAGGGTCTTTAAGTGTCAATTTGATAACGAGAAAGGGGTTTGAAGTCACTCTCATAACGAGGAAGAGTCGGGTGTCATTCAATTAACGAGGAGGGGTCGGGTGTCATTCTTATAATGAGGAGGGATCCGGTATCGTTCTGATAACGAGGAGAGGGTCGAAGGTCACTCTCATTATGAGGAACGGGTCGGGTTTCATTACGATAACGAAGAAGGTTCAGGTATCATTCCGATTACGAGGAGGGGTAGGGGGTCATTCTGATAACGAGGAGAGGTCGGTGTAATTCTGATGAAGAGGTCGGGTGTCAATCTAATAACGAGAAAGGGTCAGGTGTCATTCTGATCATGATGGGTCGGATATCATTCTGAAAATGAGGAGGGATCGGGTATCATTCTGATTACAAGGAGGGTGTCTGGTGTCATTCCAATAACGATGAAGGTTTTAGGAGTCACTCTCATAACGAGGAAGGAGTCAGGTGTCATTCTGATGAGGAGGAGAGGTTGGGTGTCATTCTGATAATGAGGAGGGGTCTGTGTTATACTGATAACGAGGAGGGGTCGGGTATCATTCTGATAACGAGGAGGTGGTCTAGCATAACTCTCATAACGAAGAGAGGTCGGGTGTCATTCTTAAAACAAGAGGGGTTGGGTATCTTTTTGAAAATGAGGAGGGAGTCGGGAGTCACTCTCGTAGCGAGGAAGGAGTCGGGTGTCAATCTGATAACAAGGAGGGTTTGGGTGTCATTCTGATAACGAGGAGGGGTCGGGTATCATTCTGATAAGGAGAAGGGGTCAGGCATAACTCTCATAAAGAGTAAGGAATCGGGTGTCATTCTGGTAAAGAGGAAGGGCCAGGTGTCATTCTGATTACGAGGAGGGGTCGGGTGTCATTCTGAAAACGAGGAGGAGGTCGGGTGTCAATCTAATAACGAGGAAGGGTCGGTGGCATTCTTATAATGAGGAGGGGTCGGGTATCATTTTGATTACATGGAGGGTGTCTGGTTTCATTCCGTTAATGAGGAGGGGTCCGGTATCATTCTGATAACGAGGTGTCATTCCGATACAGAGAGGGGGTCGGGGGTCACTTTTCTAACGAGGAAGGGGTCGAGTGTCATTCTGATGAGGAGAATTTGGGTGTCATTCTGATAACGAGGAGGGTGGGGGGTCACTCTCGTAACAAAGAAGGGGTCGGATGTCACTCTGATAATGAGGATGAATTGGGTATAATATAACGAGGAGGGGGAGAGGGTCACTCTGATAATGAGGAGGAATTGGGTATAATATAACGAGGAGGGGGAGAGGGTCACTCTGATAATGAGTAGGAATCGGGTATAATATTACGAGGAGGGGGAGAGGGTCACTCTGATAATGAGGAGGAATTGGG
>NW_018478728.1:0-2690 GCF_002113885.1 Mizuhopecten yessoensis | reverse complement strand
GATCAACATTGCTCCATGCATAAATGACAACTTGGCTTGCCATATCTGACAAATTATATCAGGTCACACCTCCCAGACGTCTGACATATTATTTCAGGTCTCACATCACACACATTTGTCACATTATATAAGGTCGCACATCAAACAAGTCTGTTACCTTACATTAAGTTAGGTCGCACCTCACACACGTCTGTCGCATTATAGCAAGTCAGTCATCACACACCTCAGTCACAATATATAAGGTCACACATCACACACGTCTGACACATTATATCAGGTCACACATCACACACGTCTGTCACAATATATAAGGTCACACATCACACACGTCTGACACCATATATCAGGTCTCACATTACACACGTCTGACAAATTATATCAGGTGTCACATTACACACGTCTGTCACATTATATCAGGCCTCAAATTACACACGTCCGTCACATTATATCAGGTCTCACATCACACACGTCTGACACAATATATCAGGTCACACCTCACACACGTATGTCACATTATATCAGGTCACACCTCCCAAACGTCTCACATATTATTTCAGGTCTCACATCACACACGTTTGTCACATTATATAAGGTCGCACATCACACAAGTCTGTTACCTTACATTAAGTTAGGTTGCACCTCACACACGTCTGTCCCATTATATCGGGTCTCACATCTCACACGTCTGACACAATATATCAGGTCACATTTTACATACGTCTGACGAATTATATCAGGTCACACCTCACACACGTCTGTCATATTATATCAGGTTACACCTGACACAAGTCTGTCACATTATATCAGGTATCACATCACACTCGTCTGATACATTATATCAGGTCTCACATCACACACGTCTAACACATTATATCAGGTATCACATTACAAAGGTCTGACACAATATATCATGTCATAACTCACACACCTCATAAACATTATATCAGGTCTCACATCGCACACGTGTGTCACAATATATCAGGCCTCACATCACACACGTCTGACACATTATATCAGGTCACACATCACAGACGTCTGACACATTATATAAGGTCACACATCACACACGTCTGACACATTATATCAGGTCACACATCACACACGTCTGATATTTTATTTCAGGTCTCACATCACACACGTTTGTCACATTTTATAAGGTCGCACATCACTCAAGTCTGTTACCTTACATTAAGTTAGGTCGCACCTCACACACGTCTGTCGCATTATAGCAAGTCAGTCATCGCACATGTCATTCACAATATATAAGGTCACACATCACACACGTCTGTCACAATATATCAGGTCTCACATCACACACGTCTGACACATTATATAAGGTCGCACATTACACACGTCTGACAGTTTATATCAGGTCTCACATTACACACGTGTGTCACATTATATCGGAACTCACATCACACACGAGTGACACAATATATCAGGTCACACATTACATACGTCTGACAAATTATATCAGGTCACACCTCACACACGTCTTTCACATTATATCAGGTCACACCTCCCAAACGTCTCACATATTATTTCAGGTCTCACATCACACACGTTTGTCACATTATATAAGGTCGCACATCACACAAGTCTGTTACCTTACATTAAGTTAGGTCGCACCTCACACACGTCTGTCGCATTATAGCAAGTCAGTCATCACACACGTCTGTCACAATATATAAGGTCAAACATCACACACGTCTGACACATTATATCAGGTCACACATTACACACGTCTGACAAATTATATCAGGTCTCACATTACACACGTCTGTCACATTATATCAGGTCTCAAATTACACACGTCTGTCACATTATATCGGGTCTCACATCACACACGTCTGACACAATATATCAGGTCACATTTTACATACGTCAGACAAATTTAATCAGGTCACACCTCACTCACGTCTGTCACATTATATCAGGTCACACCTCACACACGTCTGTCACATTATATCAGGTCTCACATCACACACGTCTGACACAATATATCAGGCCACATTTTACATACGTCAGACAAATTTAATCAGGTCACCCCTCACTCACGTCTGTCACATTATATCAGGTCACACCTCACACACGTCTGTCACATTATATCAGGTCTCACATCACACACGTCTGACACAATATATCAGATTATACATTACATACGTCTGACAAATTAAATCAGGTCACACCTCCCAGACCTCTGACAGATTATTTCAGGTCTCACATCACACACGTTTGTCACATTATATCAGGTCTCACATCACACACGTCTGACACATTATATCAGGTCACACATCACACACGTCTGACACATTATATAAGGTCACACATCACACACGAATGACACAATCTATCAGGTCTCACATTACACACGTCTGACAAATTATATCAGGTGTCACATTACACACGTCTGTCACATTATATCAGGTCTCACATCACAGACGTCTGTCACAATATATCAGGCCTCACATCACGCACGTCTGACACATTATATCAGGTCTCACATCACACACGTCTGTCACAATATATCAGGCCTCACATCACGCACGTCTGACACATTATATCAGGTCTCACATCACACACGTCTGACACATTATATCAGTCATCACATTACAAAGGTCTGACATAATATATCCTGTCATAACTCACACACCTCATACACATTATATCAGGTCTCACATCACACACGT
>NW_018478727.1:0-2687 GCF_002113885.1 Mizuhopecten yessoensis | reverse complement strand
ATGTCACTACAAGCTCACGTTTAATATCAACACAAGCTCACGTGTAATGTTAGAATAGATTAATGTGTGATGTCTGCGCTGAATCCACATCTATTGCCAGAGCTAATGTAGAATACAAAAATCGGCCTGTTCCAAACTAAATAATTGATATCGGCTGGTTTCGTTCTAGCTAGTATGTTAAAACATCCATACGGAGCACAAGGTACAAACACGGTCTATCAATACTTAGAAAGGTATGCGCCAGTTTATCAAGGTAATGTTGACGTTTTCGTTGTCACAGATAAAAAGGACAAATAAAGAATTGTGGGAGTCTACTTGTTTCTCAAGGCGATGTGTTGAACAATCATTTGAAGCTTAGCAATAAGTTCGAGTTTCTGCGGGGTAGAAACATGTCACATTGACCCGCGATGCTGTCAGGAGCAGATTTTATTGACCGTTTACAGCCGCTGGTTGACCTATTGAACCTCACGTAATATAATTTATCTCTAATGAGTGCCGTATATTAAATAAAACTCGCCTTAATTAGATGAGTGGTTGTCAGTCGCGTTGTCAACCTGACAGTTAATATGGTATCAACCCCGTTGCCATGGTCATCCTTATCCTAATTGGAGTACCAAGGCCGTATAGTGCGTTTGGTAATTCGCCACAACCCGTTGTCTGGGGTACTAGCGGGGACATCAAACGATAACGCTGTGTTTTAGTATTTAATAGACATATTTTCCCGAAGGAAACCTGTTGTTATCTTTTACTGTAAGTTTTCAGTTCGTCAATGTCAGTCCTCCGTCCATCAGAGCGGGGGTTCTATCCGTCAGCGTCAGTCTTCCGTCCGTCAGTACGGATGATCTGTCTGTCAATGTATGATTTCTGTCCGTCCGTACTTGCGTTCAGTATTTGGGTAACTTGGCAACTTTGTTTCCAGTATTGTAGTATGTTAAATAATCGCATACTGTGAACTTAGAACGAATACGACAACAACTATTAAGTAAGATAACGCCGGCTCCACCTCAGACACAAATAACTGATACAATATCGGTGTTAGAGATTGAAATGTTTGGTCTGAGTAAACTATTGCTACACTGCATTGGTTTTATTTTCACTGTTACCAGCGACTTTCACTTGTGTTAGTGCTTGACTCGGTGTTTGAACACAGCCATGCGCTACTAATTATTTCTGTATATATAAAGAGACTTTTGTAAGGACAACTAAAAGTTGCGCTTTTAAAACAATTAACTGTCCTAGAGTGAACATTTCTTTCATGTGTCGATTTTAGTATCCAACAATGAGTGCCCACTAAGGCGGACTAAAAATAGATGATTACGGTTATTAAAATACAAAACATATACACTAAGTTCCCGTTCATTGTTTTGGTATGTCACACAGACATATAACAGACTTATTTCCACAGACCAGTCATGTAACGGTGGACTCACAGTCCTACCTATAAAACCATTGTCTGATGGCGGTGTCACATTTCAAACGCGTACATTCCCAATGTAATACGAGAAGAATATGTTTCCAAAATTATTTAGGCGGAAAATTGATACGTTCCAGACAATGTCGCCATAAGTCAAAATTTGACAACACATTGAGCGGAGTACACGTGTGTTTTACATGTGTACTTGTCGACTGTATGTTACTCAATCTTTTGAATTTTCTCACAGGGATAATAACTGGCAACCCAATCCATCCCCACCCCACCTCTCAATCATCTAGATCCTAAAACATTTATTGTTGCTCCCTACACAACCAGAAAGGTCTACAGACTCTACAGGTATCTAATTCTCAGGCCCTTGTTGCAGAAGTCTGTAATGATTTGAATTAATTTATTGATTTATTTGCTTTCGTCTTAACGCCCCTATACACGCGATTGGAAACAAGCGGGTAGGTGTAGCCTTGGGATTTTCACGAAACTAAATGTTGTAGAAAATGTGAATTGAGAAAGGGGTTCCAAATATGTCAGTGTGTGAGCAAAAATATTTATTTCTTCCATGTCTCGTTATTAGAAGACACGCACGGACACCTCCGATCTGCAGAGAACTATACATGTACATCACAGGGGACTGATGCATTTATATATGGCTTATGGTCGTAGTTTTATACATTCTCGTGTATTTTCTTTAACCATTAGACGTTGAACAATGTATCAACGTGCCAGGTCCCCGTGTAATCTACAATGGGGTATACACGTACATCACAAGAGCCTGATACATTTATATAAGCCTAATGATCGTAGTTTATCCTATAGTTCCTATGGCCATTAGACGCTATATTCACGTGCCGAGTCCCTGTGAAAACTACAACATACAGTACGCAACTGTAACGTTTTTACAGTAAGTATTGTCAAATGCCGAACTTTTGTAGCTTACAAGAAAATGACCCCCTGTACAACAAACGTTTGAAATGATTTTGACATTTATGAACAAGCAGTATTAAATTACACGTAACCCGTGTTAGCGGCACAGTCACAGAGACGTATTATTGTTTCGTTTCTCCCAATTCCAGGTAGAATTACACCCGCATATAAAGTATTCAATGTACATGTAGTATACAATGTAGTCACACGATACAGAACAGGAGAAAAGTAAGGGATGACGGCGGGGACACTACAGAAGGGGATGGGGCGGGGACAGGAGGAGCGGGGCGGGACAGGAGGGGATGGGGCGGGATGGGGCCAGAAGAGGGGGGGG
>NW_018478726.1:1629-2687 GCF_002113885.1 Mizuhopecten yessoensis | reverse complement strand
AAAAAAATATAATTACTTATCCTTGTATTGCTCTTTTGCCTAAAACTAATTTCTTAGTTTTGTCCGAGTGTTGTTTCATTAATACTAATTAAAAAAAAGGAAGCTGGTAAAACATTAAAACACATGAAGAATAAAAAAAGTCCAGGGTCTGATGGGTTTACAACAGAATTTTTTAAATGTTTTTGGAGAAAATTAGGGCATTTTGTTGTTAGATCAATTAATTATGGTTATTATAGGGGGGAATTATCTATAACTCAAAGGCAGGGAATTATTACCTGTATACCAAAGGCAGATAAACCCAGACATTTTATTAGAAATTGGAGGCCTATATCATTGTTAAATATTGTTTACAAAATTGCATCAGGGACTATAGCTTATAGGATTAGAATTGTTTTGGACAAGTTGATAGATAGGGATCAAACTGGTTTTCTTTCTGGGCGATATATAGGTGTAAACACAAGGCTTATATATGATATAATGCAATATACTGAAGAAAATGATATTCCTGGAATGTTATTGACGTTAGATTTTGAGAAAGCTTTTGATTCAGTGTCTTGGGTTTTTATTGATAAAGTCTTAAATTTCTTTGGTTTTGGTAAAGGTATCTCATCTTGGGTTAAAACTTTACATAAAAATGCTTATTCAGTCATTAATCAGGGCGGTAATCTGTCGTCTTCTCTTAATATTAAACGAGGTTGTCGTCAAGGGGACCCGATCGCCCCATATTTATTTATACTCTGTGTTGAAATTTTGGCCCTCAGATTACGAAATAATGATAACATTCAAGGTATAGAAATTGATAATTGTCCAATATTAGTATCCCAATATGCAGATGATACCTCACTTATCTTGGATGGATCAGAAAAATCTCTGAAAGAAGCAATTGATGAACTTAATGAGTATGCCAAAATTTCTGGATTGAAAATTAATGTAGAAAAAACACAAGTAGTTTGGATTGGTAATAAAAAGTTTAGTGAAGAAACCTTTTTACCGAATCTCCAGTTACAGTGGGGTAAAAGCAAATTTACACTTTTGGGAATTGAGTTTAGTGTAAATCT
>NW_018478726.1:0-107 GCF_002113885.1 Mizuhopecten yessoensis | reverse complement strand
CTAATTAAAAAAGACACCTATAGTAGTATGTATGTGTATACGTATATTTCTGTAAACAAATGTGCTGTTTGGGCTACAGCAAACAGGAAACAAAATGATTTTTTTTT
>NW_018478725.1:0-2683 GCF_002113885.1 Mizuhopecten yessoensis | reverse complement strand
TGTGTACAGACAATCTCACTAGTGACAGAGACTGAGTATACAGACGATCTCACCAGTGACAGAGAGTAGTTGTACAGAAAATCTCACCAGGGTCAGATACTTGGTGTACAGACAATCTCACCAGTGACAGAGACTGTGTACAGACAATCTCACCAGTGACAGAGACTGTGTACAGACAATCTCACCAGTGACAGAGACTGTGTGTACAGACGACCTCACCAGTAACAGAGACTGTGTGTACAGACAATCTTACCAGTGACAGAGACTGTATACAGACAATCTCGCCAATGACAGAGACTGGGAGTCAAGACAATCTCACCAGTGACAGCGACTGTGTGTACAGACACTCTCCCCAGTGGCAGAGACTGTGTACAGACAACCTCACCCGTAAGAGACTGTGTGTACAAACAATCTCACCAATGACAGAGACTGGGAGTACAGACAATCTCACCAGTGGCAGAGACTGTGTGTACAGACAATCTCACCAGTGACAGAGACTGTGTGTACAGACAAACTCACCAATGACAGAGACTGTGTACAGACAATCTCACCAATGACAGAGACTGGGAGTACAGACAATCTCACCAGTGGCAGAGACTGTGTGTACAGACAACCTCACCAGTGAAAGAGACTGTGTGTACAGACAAACTCACCAATGACAGAGACTGTGTGTACAGACAATCTCACCAGTGACAGCGACTGTGTGTACAGACAATCTCACCAATGACAGAGACTGGGAGTACAGACAATCTCACCAATGACAGAGACTGGGAGTACAGACAATCTCACCAGTGGCAGAGACTGTGTGTACAGACAATCTCACCAGTGGCAGAGACTGTGTGTACAGACAATCTCACCAGTGGCAGAGGCTGTGTGTATAGACAATCTCACCAGTGGCAGAGACTGTGTGCACAGACAATCTCACCAGTGACAGAGACTGTGTACAGACAATCTCACCAATGACAGAGACTGGGAGAACAGACAATCTCACAAGTGACAGAGACTGTGTGTACAGACAAACTCTCCAGTGACAGAGGCTGTGTGTACAGACAAACTCACTAGTGACAGAGACTGTGTGTACAGACAATCTCACCAGTGGCAGAGACTGTGTGCACAGACAATCTCACCAGTGACAGAGACTGTGGGTACAGACAAACTCACCAATGACAGAGACTGTGTGTACAGACAATCTCACCAGTGGCAGAGGCTGTGTGTATAGACAATCTCACCAGTGGCAGAGACTGTGTGTACAGACAATCTCACCAGTGGCAGAGGCTGTGTGTATAGACAATCTCACCAGTGGCAGAGACTGTGTGCACAGACAATCTCACCAGTGACAGAGACTGTGGGTACAGACAAACTCACCAATGACAGAGACTGGGTACAGACAATCTCACCAATGACAGAGACTGGGAGTACAGACAATCTCACCAGTGGCAGAGACTGTGTACAGACAACCTCACCAGTAAGAGACTGTGTGTACAGACAATCTCACCAATGACAGATACTGTGTACAGACAATCTGACCAGTGACAGAGACTGTGTGTACAGACAAACTCACCAATGACAGATACTGTGTACAGACAATCTCACCAGTGACAGAGACTTGGGGAAGACAATGTCACCAGTGACAGAGGCTGTGTGTACAGACAAACTCACCAGTGACAGAGGCTGTGTGTACGGACAAACTCACCAGTGACAGAGACTGTGTGTACAGACAATCTCACTAGTCACAGAGACTGTGTGTACAGACAATCTCACTAGTGACAGAGACTGTGTGTACAGACAAACTCACCAATGACAGAGACTGGGTACAGACAATCTCACCAATGACAGAGACTGGGAGTCCAGACAATCTCACAAGTGACAGAGACTGTGTGTACAGACAAACTCCCCAGTGACAGAGACTTGGGGAAGACAATGTCACCAGTGACAGAGGCTGTGTGTACAGACAAACTCACTAGTGACAGAGACTGTGTGTACAGACAAACTCCCCAGTGACAGAGACTTGGGGAAGACAATGTCACCAGTGACAGAGACTGTGTGTACAGACAACCTCACCAGTGAAAGAGACTGTGTGTACAGACAAACTCACCAGTGACAGAGACTTGGGGAAGACAATGTCACCAGTGACAGAGACTGTGTGTACAGACAAACTCACCAGTGACAGAGATTGTGTGTACAGACAACTTCACCAGTGACAGAGACTTTGTGTACAGACAACATCACCAGTGACAGAGACTGGATGTTAGGACAAACTCACCAGTGACAGAGACTTGGGGTAGACAATGTCACCAGTGACAGAGACTGTGTGTACAGACAAACTCACCAGTGGCAGAGACTGTGTGTACAGACAAACTCACCAGTGGCAGAGCCTGGGTGTACAGACGACCTCACAAGTGTCACAGACTGTGTGTACAGACAAACTCACCAGTGACAGAGACTGGGTGTTCAGAAAAACGCACCAATGAAATGCATCTTTATAACGCCCAGTTGTCTTTTTCCCTCTAAACAATGTCAAATTTTCAATCAGGTGATTAGTTATCCGGCTGTGTATTTGACGACATGACACAATTGACAATAATGTATCATGGATGTGTCCGGCTGTGTATTTGACGACAAAACACGATTGACAATGATGTATCATGGATGTGTCCGGCTGTGTATTTGACGACATGACACA
>NW_018478724.1:0-2683 GCF_002113885.1 Mizuhopecten yessoensis | reverse complement strand
TATCCCCGTGCGTTTTCGGGATGAGAGACGGTGTTTACAGCATTGCATAATAATTTTGTGCGCTTTCGGGGATGGGAGAAGGTGTCTACAGCATTGTATAATATCCTCGTGCGTTTTCGGGGATGACAGACGGTGTCTAAAGCATTGTATAGTATCCTGATTCGTTTTCGGGGATGAGAGACGGTGTCTACATCATTGTATAATATCCTCGTGCGTTTTCGGGGATCAGAGTCGGTATCTACAGCATTGAATAATATCCTCGTGCGTTTCTGTGGATAGGAGACGGTGTTTAAAGCATTGTATAATATCCTCGTGCGTTTTTGGCGATGAGAGACGGTGTTTACACCATTGTATACTATCTTGATGCGTTTTCGGGGATGAGAGACGGTGTCTACAGCATTGTATGATATCCTGATCGTTTTCGGGGAGGAGAGAAGGTGTCTTCAGCATTGTATATTATCCTGATGCGTTTTTGGGGATGAGAGTCGGTATCTTCAGCATTGTATAATATCCTCGTGCGTTTTCGAAAATGAGAGAAGGTGTTTTCAGCATTGTATATTATCCTCGTGCGTTTTCAGGGATGACAGACGGTGTCTATAGCATTGTATAATATCCTGATTCGTTTTGGGGAATGAAAGACGGTGTCTACATCATTGTATACTATCCTCGTGCGTTTTCGGGGATGACAGTCGGTGTCTACAGCATTGTATAATATCCTCGTGCGTTTTCGAAAATGAGAGAAGGGGTTTTCAGCATTGTATATTATCCTCGTGCGTTTTCAGGGATGACAGAGGGTGTCTATAGCATTGTATAATATCCTGATTAGTTTTGGGGAATGAAAGACGGTGTCTACATCATTGTATTCTATCCTCGTGCGTTTTCGGGGATGAGGGAAGGTGTCTGCAGCATTGTATAGTATCCTAGTGCGTTTTCGGGGATGCGAGAAGGTGTCTACAGCATTGTATAATATCCTGATCATTTTCAAGGATGAGAGAAGGTGTCTTCAGCATTGTATATTATCCTGATGTGTTTTTGGGGATGAGAGTCGGTATCTACAGCATTGTATAATATCCTCGTGCGTTTTCGGGGATGAGAGAAGGTGTCTTTAGCATTGTATATTATCCTGATGCGTTTTCGGGGGTTAGAGACGGGGTCTTCAGCGTTGTATATTATCCTGTTGTGTTTTCGGGGATGAGAGAAGTTGTCTTCAGAATTGTATATTACCCTGATGCGTTTTCGGGGATGAGAGAAGGTGTCTACAGCATTGTATAATATCCTCGTGCGTTTTCGGGGATGAGAGACGGTGTCTTCAGCGTTGTATATTATCCTGATGCGTTTTCGGGGATGAGAGACGGTGTCCACATCATTGTATAATATCCTCGTGCGTTTTCGGGGATGACAGAGGGTGTCTACAGCATTGTATAATATCCTGATGCGTTTTCGGGGATGAGAGACGGTGTCTACATCATTGTATAATATCCTAGTGCGTTTTCGGGATGAGAGACGGGATTTACAGCATTGTATACTATGCTCGTGCGTTTTCAGCGATGAGAGTCGGTGTCTACACCATTCTATAATATCCTCGTGCATTTTTGGGGATAGGAGACGGGGTTTACAGCATTGTATAATATCCTCGTGCGTTTTCGGGGATGACAGACGGTGTCTACAGCATTGTATAATATCCTTTCGCGTTTTCGGGGATGAGGTTGTATATTATCCTGTTGTGTTTTCGGGGCTGAGAGAAGTTGTCTTCAGAATTGTATATTACCCTGATGCGTTTTCGGGGATGAGAGAAGGTGTCTTTAGCATTGTATATTATCCTGATGCGTTTTCGGGGATGAGAGACGGTGTCTTCAGCGTTGTATATTATCCTGATGCGTTTTCGGGGATGAGAGAAGGTGTCTACAGCATTGTATAATATCCTCGTGCGTTTTCGGGGATGACAGAGGGTGTCTACAGCATTGTATAATATCCTGATTCGTTTTCTGGGATGAGAGACGGTGTCTACATCATTGTATAATATCCTAGTGCGTTATCGGGATGAGAGACGGTATTTACAGCATTGTATACTATCCTCGTGCGTTTTCAGCGATGAGAGTCGGTGTCTACAGCATTCTATAATATCCTCGTGCATTTTTGGGGATAGGAGACGGTGTTTACAGCATTGTATAATATCCTCGTGCGTTTTCGGGGATGAGAGACGGTGTCTTCAGCGTTGTATATTATCCTGATGCGTTTTCGGGGATGAGAGAAGGTGTCTTCAGAATTGTGTATTACCCTGATGCGTTTTCAGGGATGAGAGACGGTGTTTACACCCTTGTATAATATCTTGATGCGTTTTCGGGGATGAGAGACGGTATCTACAGCATTGTTTAATATCCTCGTTCGTTTTCGGGGATGAGAGAAGGTGTCTTCAGCATTGTATATTATCCTGATGCGTTTTCGGGGATGAGAGAAGGTGTCTTCAGAATTGTATATTACCCTGATGCGTTTTCGGGAATGAGAGAAGGTGTCTTCAGAATTGTATTTTACACTGATGCGTTTTCAGGGATGAGAGAAGGTGGCTACAGCATTGTATAATATCCTTGTGCGTTTTCGGGGTTGAGAGAAGGTGTCTACAGCATTGTATAATATTCTTGTGCGTTTTCGGGATGAGAGACGGTGTTTACACCATTGTATAATA
>NW_018478723.1:0-2683 GCF_002113885.1 Mizuhopecten yessoensis | reverse complement strand
ATGTGTATTTTTGTAAACTGAACATCTTGACCAGGTTTCATGTACATCGGTCGATAAATACCATAGTTATCAGCCAGGAACAAAATTTGTGGACGGACAGACAGACAGAGTGATTACTAAAGGGGACCCGTATCTCCGATAATAAGATAATAAGATTTTTCAAATAATTTATAACTGGAACAAGAAATAAGACCTGAGCACAATCTAGATAACCCTAATGGTTGTACAGGTGACCCAATACCTTGAGCAGGTCCGATCAGTTGAAAGACGAGTGTGCTTTACCACCATACCACCGAATAACTCATGTCATAGCTTTTAGACATTTTCAAATTTTGCCAGACTTTTTTTCCCACATGAAAAAAATGAAAAAAATTGCATTCATGCTCGCTCAAAAACCTTGTCCACATGAAGTATATTAATCAACAGTATGTGAACACGTCTATCCAGAAATTGCTGATACATGTACTGAGAACAGGCTCTGGAGAAGAAATTCAACTGCAGCATGTTTGACATGAAAAGTCATCTTAGCAGAGGTATTTATGATGTATCAGCAATGAAATGGAAGAAAACAAACATAAAGATAATATATGTCTCACTTGTCATATTGTAAAATCATCAAACGGCCACTTTACAGCAGATGCATGCACGCATTCAAAGATCTCTTTGATAATCAATTCATAAACTGAAACATCCCTAGTGAATACATACAGCCTCATATGCTACATAGTTATTTTTTATATATATATAATTCCTATTCTGAAGTTTGAACNGAACAGCGGCATGGACGTCCTGATGTCCCCTTTCTCATAAGTCTGATATGTTGCCTTTCGGTCCAAGTACGTGGCATTGTAATTTGGTATAGTTGATGCATGTGTATCTGTGTAGGTAGTAGGAACAGTGTAGGAGTTACTACCACTCTTGTTTTTACTACTACGAAATATTCCTGTGCGCATTTCCACTTTGGGAATGAAACACTTCCTCGTCTCATCTCCTTCACCCTGATCCATGTTTGGTTTGATTGTTTCCTCCCCAGCTAGTTTATGCCAACTTTCAAGTCATGGTGGTTCAGCTTATTTCCAGCTACCAGAGCTACAAAACAAGAAATAATATGTTGAAAGTCAAAGTTGCAGGAAAAATTTCAAAACTCAATTTGAAACCTTTCAACATTCATTTTGATAAAATATTTGACAAAAATATTCGATCTCCTTGTTCATTTACATCTATATGTATATAGCGATAAGTATTGTAAAAATAATCCTCATGTTTCTTCAAATTAAGTCCCCCAAACATGGTTTGGGGACTTATTGTTTTTATTCCTCTGTGTTCTTTTTCTTCTTCTTCTTCTTCTTCTTCTTCTTTAGCCATGAACTTGTCCAGAGGTTTTCTCAGAAACTGTTCAGCGGATCATCATGAAATTTCACACACATACTCATTAGGGTGTCTAGGTGTGCAACAGGCTATTTTTATCACGACCGGAAGTCAAAGATGGCCGCCAGAACCTCACTTCCGGTTTTGGAGTTTTTGGCTCTGATATCGTAGAAAATTGGTACATAAGGGTTTTCAGGGCTGCCGAAAACAATGGAAACAGTTTTTAACAGCTCAGTTGTCATGTTAACGAAATGGAAGCCTCTGATTGGTCGAAAATGGAGGCCTCTGACGAGTCGAAATTTAGCTGTTGTCTGATTCTGCCACAAATTGGTACATAGGGGTTTTAAGGGATTCGGAACACAATGGTAACAGATTTGAACAGTTCAGTTGCCATGGTAACGAAATGGAAGCCTCTGATTGGTCGAAATTTAGTTTTTTTCTGATTCTGCCCAAAATTGGTACATAGGGGTTTTCAGGGATTCCAAACACAATGATAACAGTTTCGTAAAGTTCAGTTGCCATGGTAACGAAATGGAGGCCTCTGATTGGTCGAAATTTAGTTGTTTTATGATTCTGCCCAAATTACGTTCATAGGGGTTTTGAGAGATGCGTAAAACACGATGGTAACAGTTACGAAAGATTTAGTTGCCATCGTAACGAAATAGAGGCCTCTAATCGGTCGAAATTTAAAAGTTGTCTGATTCTGCCCAGAATTGGTACATAGGGGTTTTAAGGGATGCCAAACACAATGGTAACAGTTTCAAACAGATCAGTTGCCATGGTAACAAAATGGAGTCCTCTGATTGGTCGAAATTTAGCTGTTGTCTGATTTTGCCTATGTTCCTAAGTCCAACAGGGGTCGTTTGGGGGACTAATCTGTAACGGCCATCAGTTACAATTATTACTAGTTTACATTATGTTCTTTCTTATCTTACATTCATTTAAACATTTAAAATGTGATTAAAAAGTGTAAACTTTCCGTAATTAATCATATACTAAAGATATATATACTTTTTGCTAATTACGGATTATAAATATTTGATGTATATAGGATGTTACACGAGTTTCCATTTCATATGAGATTAATGAAATGAGTCTAAGAATTTAGCGAGCCTCTGGAGAGCTAAAATGACAAATTTGTGACAAGTTTCATAAATTTCATATGAAATGAAAACGAGTGTAATATTCTTTTTATCACATAATCAAGATTTATGGCATTTATTCGTGTAAAACGACAATTTGCATGCAACCTTAAAATGTAAAAAGCCGGCGTTTTGACTCCAGTGCGTAAGTCTGTGACGTCATGTACTTGTCC
>NW_018478722.1:0-2682 GCF_002113885.1 Mizuhopecten yessoensis | reverse complement strand
TAATATTTATCGCAAGTACAAATTTGAGGTGCATGCAATTGCTTATTTAATTTGCTTACATGTCAGTTATGTGTTCTGCCTGACATTGTAAAGATTTAAGATCGTGTATTGCAGTGTCTTTTGATTTTGGTACAAGTTATAAAATATATCTGAGCAAATTTTTATTTTCGTGAATTTTATGGTAGAAATTTAAAATAAAGGGCAGACTGGGCACAGCTGAACGCCGACATGGTTGAACACCTGGAGACTTGACTATAATGGAAACTTGAGAAAATGCTATTTGAATTTGTGCCAGCTATATTGGTAAAGTGAGCAAACTTAAAATTATATGTACATAACCTGTATATGTATATAGGACATTTATGTACACTGTACAATACTAGTTTGGGTGGTAAGCACTGCCCATTTGTCAAATAAGCTGTAACAACTTTCATAAAAATATGCTTACCTGGCTTTTTTCCAGCTTTATTAAAATGTCCTTTGATAATGCTAGCAGGATATACATATATTGTCAAAAAACAGAATCCAAATGTCACATAAAAACGCTCATAAAACATAAATTTGACATTACAAACAAAATTTGCAGAATGCTGTGGTGTGGAATTTGTGTCTTGACAATTTTTTTAAAAGGACCTTCCGGCAGTGCTAGGTGATAAAAATCTAATACTAGGGAATGTTCAGTTCATACAGGGTTCTTAAGTTCGTTTTTGTTAAAAAATTTGAAATAAAAATTTAACTCATGAGAACTCTTTATTCTAGCCTGTTTAGAGTTAAAAAATATAGGCTTATAAAGATCTGTTATATTGTGTGATTTGTCAACCAAGGTTTCTAAAATCAATGAATATACCAATATCCACTTTATAGAAGAGATATTTTAATCATATTGAATCTGTTAGCAGATAATCATAAGTTTAATAAGATTAATTAAATCAATCTCTCCTTAATGATGTAGACAGAAAAAGGTCAACAAGAGGGTCAGATTTGTTTTAAGTTTAGCATAAGATTTTAGTTTAATATATTAAACAGGTATGTAGTGACGTTGTATGATAGGTATATATTTAGTTCACAAATTATGTAATTATACTGTATAACATATATGTAATAACATTGCATAATAGGTATGTAATTACATTGTATCATATTTATGTAATTAAGTTGTATAAATGATATAAAATTATATTGTATAACAGGTTTGTAATTACATTGTATGAATGGAATGTAATTCAAAAATTACTTACGCTGTATAAAAGGTATGTAATTATAACAGGTATGTAATAGCATTGTATAACAGATATGTGATTACTTTGTATCACAGTTATGTAATTAAGTTATATAACCGGTATATATTTATGTTGTATAACGGGTATGTTATTATGTTGCAGATTCTGTGTCTGGATCATGTTCTGCGGGTCAGTTCTTTGATTCTGTAAACGGCACATGCTACGACTGCAATTCTGGATTTTAGTAAGTACATGTTCATGTAAAAACAAAAGGCTTAAAAAAAAAGCATTTCAAAAAATAAACAAAAAGTTTATGTTTCATTATTTACAGATAGCAAGGTAGTAATTTTAAATAAAACACAATCTATTAAATTTTTAATTTATTCATTTTAAAAATTTAAAAAAGAAAGAAATACTATATATCTGAACTATGTTTCCTACATTATTTTCACCCTTTGCCTAACTATTGTACCTCAATCCAAGGGTTATGGCACTGGGGATATTGACACTTTCTGTTTAAAACAAAATTTCCGAGTATTTTGGCATTTATAAATAGAAGAATAACTATAAAAACACATGTTTACCGCTCGATACACTTGATTAGAAAGGGTGGCTTTATTCAGAAAGCTAGACTTGTATCCTGGTCGATAACCTTAGAAATCAGCAGTTTTTACATGTCGGGTGTTATCACCATAACCTGGACTGGATTACATGTGTCATTGTAACAACGGTCGTTCTAATCGTGTTACCTCTTGTTTATTTTGCCATTGCTGAGTACATGTAAAGATTGTGGAATTGTACATTTGAAACATTAACACTAAATGTGTTCAAATATTTGTTTTGTAGAGCTGGTTTCTCACTCTAGGATCTTTAATTTAGAGAGAAAAAACGAAACTTTTGTAATTTCAATCTCTCAGATATCAGATCCGAAGTCTAAACCTAGCAAGCAAGCAAAATGTAGTTCAGGACACTTTCTTTGCAAAAACTTAGTAGGTGATAGCCAGTCTTATGTGCTTGTAGCATTTACTGATCAAATCTACACACACATAACAGAACATGTCTATGAATGGCTGGGGATATTGTGATTTACATATTTATTATCTATGTGCTCTTGTTTTCATTGAAAACATTATAACTACATAATTGCTATATTACAACATACATATATATACAAAGATTTATATTCCCTAACAACATTTACTTTACATGGAAAGAAACTTCGTTCTCTATTTGTTTGAAAACATGCATGTTCATAACTTCTACCTCCAGCCTAGTAGCGTCTTCTTTGAAAAGATTTGATAATTGTATTGACAGTTGTATACTAATACCATAATTTACCTGTCTATAAAAACTACTATTTGCCTGTCCATAGTGACCATGTTTTAACCTTACAGGATTACCATTTAATATTTATCTGATTTTAGAATAACTGTTACCTATATATAGTGCCTGCTTTTTTTTT
>NW_018478721.1:0-2679 GCF_002113885.1 Mizuhopecten yessoensis | reverse complement strand
GTAGTGGGACTGTGCTTCCAACGGCATCATTTATAGTGCCACCACCTCACTTGAATGCTACAGCACAGATACCGAAACATCCACCTCCTCCGACCAATTTACATGTATACTCCACCTGAGTTGTTGGAGTTGTGTGGTCAGAAGACAAACACTTTCTCTGAATATCTATGATTACAACGGCTTCAAGGATCAAACTCTTGCCGCCTGCATGGAAGGCTGGAGGACTAGTGTTAACCACTCGACCCATCCGCCAATAGTGTACTCTGATACTAACCACAGAGCCCTGGTATAGTTATCAATAACATTTACTATAATACAGTAAATGGGCTATATATTTTTAGTCTGTGATATGTACATTATGGCTATATACTAACTGACAACCAAGATCTGTATTCCACAAAAACTATCAATCTAAAGTTACCAGTACAGTATGTATGAATTTTCCCCCCAAATAATAAATTGCTACATGTTTGTCAAAAAATCCTAAAGGATGCACTAAAGCATTAATCCGGGCATCAAATATATAATCTGAAAATGTGGTTTATACACTGGTCTGTTAAATGATCCTGTTCTAGATAGTCTATAATATCTACAATATACTGTAATTAAAATGTTTATGTTAGGGCCTGCCCTGAAGATTCCATGAATTTGTGAGATATCTGACATAGCAGGGATACAGATATAGCTTCATATCACAGAAACCTGTCTCTAGTAAGTCTGGCTTCACATGCATTATTACTTCTACTGTATTTCAACTTGCATTCAGTACAAGTACTTATGTACGAGAGTGAATTTTCAGTACCCTGTACATGTCTCAAACCCCCCATGTTACAAATGATTTTACATATGAATCCATTAAATTTACACTCATTTAAGTCTGATTATTAAAGAACACTTAAACTTGTAATACTACAAACAATTGCCATTATAAATCATTGAGTTAGGCGATGTATTGAGACATAATATAAGAAAAGGAAACAGTGAAAAATATATTGGCAGCACTTGTAAAATTAAACAATTGACAAGTAGTTTGAAAAATTTCTTTTGTGGCTAGTGTATTTCGGAATCAGTGTCCATGTATAAGTATGCTGACAAGTTGTAGAACAAAATTGGTAACCTTGGTGATTTTTCTTAAAAAATAAATCATCATTTTGAATAAAATATTTTTGAGAACATTATCGTGGAATTCATGGCTAAAACTATCAATGTTTAGGGACTTATTATAATCTCATCAACAGTAAAGAATTTCCTATCAGACATGAATATCCCAAATGCAATGAAAAAATAGTTCCTTGGATATTTAACCACACATACATGTGAAGGTCCTAGAGTATTGGAAATATATTTCTATTTATAGCTACAGTCACCTTGACCTTAGGTGCAACATCCATAAATGTAAACTCATTCACGCTACCATGGTACTTAATTTCTACATGAAGTTTCATGGAAATTTGACCCTATCTGAAAGCAGTGCAGTGACGGCAATATTTTTCTAGTTATAGAAATAGCAACCTTGACTTTGGGCGTAAAACGCTGAAATGCCAATTCACTTGGTACTTAATCTCTTACAATGTTTGGATAAAACATTGGTCAAGTGTAGCTTGGCAGTGGATACATCCTGAGAGGGGCACGTGCCGTTTTGGTTTCTGATCATTTTTTTATTTTTGGTTTCTTTTTATTTTCATTTCCAAAAACAACTCAGATTTTTTGGAACTCTTCTGCATAAAACAGTTTGAAAATAAAACATTTCATAAAACTTGTAGCACTAATGGTAATATTTTTACTGAATGGTATTTTTTTTACCTTAAACATGTGTGTAACGTAAATGTGTTGACAGGAAATTAAATGGATCATGACTGTACATGTAACATGCTGTGGACTTGTAAAAGTCATCATGCAAAGGTCCTTAGGTGTAGGCCATCTGATTTACTGGCTTTTATATGATTTTTTTTATTTGTCATTTGAAAAATATCATAAAACAACAGTAAATGATTAAAAAACATGTTATGATGAAAATCAGATGTCAATCGTCTGCATAATATTTTTCTAGTTATCAAATGCATGTATGTTAGGTTGCAATACCGTGGCACTTATCTCATTTATTCTAGTTTTCAAATCCAACTTCTAAGACACTGATAGGTCCGAATTACTATTATCACAACTAACACTGTCTGCCAAATAGAACTTGAATTATGAAAAACTTGTATCAGACTTTAAAACGAATATGCCTTTATACAAACTGATGTGATTTTTACTAATTACCTGACATTAATATAATAGATTAAACTGACCTTGCATTTTTTAATCAGATAATTGATTTTCAATCCAAAATTTGAAAAGCATGAAAAAATTGGATGGGTTCCATTTTCTAGATCTAGACTTGCCAGATTGAAATTATTTTCCTGTTGCCCTAAGTAGTGCACGACTAAACACATCCCTTACCTCCCAATTCCCCCCCCCCCTCCCCTTCCCTCCTACTACTACTTCTACATCTGTCAGACACTATATGATACTGGAGCAGAGAGGAGGGGTGAACTTTTCATGACAGCTTGTTGCTTATCACACAGTGATCACACTGCCACAACATTCCCGTGTGGTTACAGCTTTGATCATAGTCTACAAGCCAGATCGGTATGAGGGGTGTGGTAGCTACATGTACCATTACCTACTAGAGGGATA
>NW_018478720.1:1540-2679 GCF_002113885.1 Mizuhopecten yessoensis | reverse complement strand
TGCACTCTGCACTCCGCCATCCCAAGATGTCCTTGTACACCAAGCTGGATACTCGATGTGAAATAGCACAGAAGATATGCCCCAGACAAACTTTTTCAAAAGTTAAGTTCAAAGGTCACAGTGACCTAATTCTTGCACTCTGCACTCCGTCCTTGTTAACCAAATCTGGTTACTCCAGGTGAAAATATGCCCTGGACAAACTAACTGGACGGAAGGACGGACAGAGTGCAAACCTATAGTCCACCCCTGGGAACCGGTCAGGGAGTAATAATGTATATGGACAATTGTTACGGTCGAAATACACCGTTTCTGCTAAACCAACAGATAACCATGACAACATCAAACAGTTAACGTATTTACTATATACCAAAACCATATACAGTCGTTATTAACATATTTACATAGTCAAACAACCCAAAATTACCTGACGACAGACTACCGTGTCAATCGCCATTTGCAATGCGCGTGAAAGAGAACTAAATTTGGGTCCGGTGGCGGAGACTCCGGACACCGGACTATAACGTACAAAACGAAACACGTAATATTTCTATAATTACTATTACATCTCTGGAACTAATAACATATAAACACTACTGTTAACTACTCCTAAATAACACAAGAGACCCAATGGGCCTGCATCGCTCACCTGGTATTAATCCCACACTTGTGGACTAAAATACAGCTACAGGCAAAATATCAGTGTTTCATTCATAAGAACCTATTAAAAGATTTAAACATATGACACCTGTGACCTTGAATGTCGAACAAGGATATTATAATATTAGGTTGAACAGAGTTTATAGTCTTCCAACCCAGCATGCTTCTGGAAAAATATCATTACCCTGGAACTTTTGGTTATACAGAACAAATCATTCAAAGATTTAAACATATATTGACCACTGTGACCTTGAATATGGGCGAAGGTCATTCACTTGGTAGTCCTTCATCCCAGCATGTTAATGGCCAAATATCATCACCCTTGGCCTTTTGCTTATTAAGAAGTCATTCAATGGTTTTAAACATTTTGACCCCTGTGACCTTAAAATATATATGTTAAGGTCATTCATTTGAACTTGGTAGTCCTTCATCCCAGCATGTTACTGGCATTATCCTAGGCCTCTTGATTATTCAGAAAAAAA
>NW_018478720.1:0-1263 GCF_002113885.1 Mizuhopecten yessoensis | reverse complement strand
AAAAAGTTATTTAAATGTTTTAAACATATTTGAGCCCTGTGACCTTAAAAGTGGGTCAAGGTCATTTATTTGAACAAACTTGGTAGCCCTTCATCCCAACATGTTACTGGCCAACTATCATTACCCTAGGCCTCTTGGTTATTCAGAAGAAATTGTTCGAATGTTTTTAACATATTTGACCCATGTGACCTTGAATATAAGTCAAAGTCATTTATTTGAAAAATAATGGCAGCCCTTCATCCCAGCATGTTACTGGCCAAATATTATCACCCTAGGCCTCTCGGTTATTTAGAAGAAGTTGTTTAAAAGATTTAAACATATTTGACCCCTGTGACCTTGAATATAAGGCAATGTCATTTATATTAACAAACTTGGAAGCCCTTCATCCAAGCATTTTACTGGCCAAATATCATCATCCTAGGCATCTTGGTTATTCAGGAGAAGTTGTTTAAAAGATTTTCACATATTTGACCCCTGTGACCTTGAAAATTGATGAAGGTCATTTATTTGAACAAACTTAATAGCCCTTCATGCAAGCATGCTTCTGGCCAAATATCATCACCCTAGGCCTTTTGGTTACTGAGAAGAAGTTGTTTAAAGTAAAAAGTTGACACTGGACGGACGACGGACGCCTCACCATGCCATAAACTCACTTGGCCCTTCGGGCCAGGTGAGCCAATAAAATATCATATACTGTGAAAACTTTACATGTGCTTGTATATGTACCCGGTATACATGTTTGTCTTGAAATATTTTCCAGAAGAATATATTACTTTGTTATCACAAATGAAATCATAATTAGTTAAAGTGGATCTCTTTATTTTGTTAACCTACAGTAAAAGTTTATGTTGCAGGCTCTTGGTTCTTTAAAATATGATTATATGAAAAATGTTCCAATTTTCTTACATAAGTAGTAATGATACTTATATATCTATACATTCATTGTGTAATTGAGATACAAAAACTGACAACACATCAATTTTGAAAGATAACATATAATAGCAAACCTAATGTTTAAATGAACAATGGAAATGTTGCCATATGGCGGACATGATGCACAACAACAGGATAAACAAGATCAGGCTTTGGTTCTAGGAAAGGTTTCAGCAATATAACATAAACAGCTGTATATATATGAAATGTATGCAATTATAACAGATACATCATGTACATGTAAAGATGGAATCCTCAAGCAGAGAATAGGGACTCGGTTGAAAGGATAAAGCAATTATAACAGTAAACATACATAGACAGACATAAAGG
>NW_018478719.1:0-2677 GCF_002113885.1 Mizuhopecten yessoensis | reverse complement strand
CCCCTTGCGGTGAAAAGTAATAAATGTCTGTATCTGATGTCAGCGATACTAGCGGTGACTTGTGTCTGATGACAGCCACTAGCGGTGATAAGTTGCAAATGTCTATATCTGATGACAGCGCTACTAGCTGTGACCTGTGTCTGGTGACGGTGCTATTAGCGATGACCTGTGTCGAATGACGGCGCCTCTAGCGGTAAAAAGTAGCAATCATGTATATCTGAAACAGTGTGTGGCGCTAGCGATGAAGTGTAGTGTTATGAGTACATGTGTTAGAAACAACTGATTATATAACGTAACTAGTGGTAGCTTGTTTTATCGACAACGTATCCTTTGGTGTTATACAGCACACGTCTGTGTTTCATGATAGCGTCTATAGCAATGTTTTGTGTCAGTATTGATAGCCAATCTAGCAGTGATAAGAAGCAAATGTGATACCTGCAAGTGAAAAAGGACCAGGCACTTTCACTTCAAAGACTGTTACAGCCAATCAAAATCCCGGATATTATCACATGGCTTGTTAATTGATAATTACAACAGTGAAGGCCCGTTTATCCAGCCACCGCCTTTGTCTGTTTAATTAATTAACTAGAATGTTAGTGATGTTGATGAATTACTGGTTATAGAATAACAACATGAATTATATGTCTCCATGTTGCTGTATGGTGGAAGTATCGAGATGAGGCAGCCTGGTAAGCAGTGCACGTGTAAAGTACACGTTCCCGTGTTTTGCTAAGGTCGGTTTGTTTACCGATGTATTGACGATACATTTGACCCGAAGTCATCGTTTTACATGTACATGTCTTGATATTTACTCTTCATCTTTAACTGCCTTCGACATTATGATTTCATCAACGTACAGTTATGCCGATTTGAGAATCACGTCAGATCAGGTCCTACTCGTCAACCATGACTTTATTGATTTGTAAAAGGACATGTCAATTGTATGCCGGATTTCCAATTAGATATACAGCTAAAGCTAAAGTAGCCGGAAGTTCCTCTGGCCCTGACACCAGAATTAGACGTTTTGACATCTAGATGTCTGGTGTGGGGCCAGAGCACACTATTTTATGAAACGTGGAATTCTCCGTCACCGTTTGGTAAACTCAGGCTAAAGCGAAAGTAGATACATCGATTGTTTTCTATAAAAATAATATGTTGGAACATGGTCAACTTCTTCATGCATGTGTGTGGTTATAAGTTACAAAAGAGTTCATTGTGAGAAACATTCTTCGGCTAACTTTTTTTGCCAGATTTGGCTGTTTTATGTTAACAAGCATAAGCTTAGAATTAAGCTTAGATTGAAGGTCACAGGTCAATTTGTTCATTAGAATATAAAAGTAAAACATAACTAAACCAAGAACACCATTTTTCAGTAACAAAGCTTCACCTCTTTGTTTGTTTGTTTGCTTCTTAATACTTTATTTTCAAAAGTGCAATCGTTCAAAAGGTATTTTGGGGTTTTGTATTGTTTTATAGATAAAATATTAGTTTATACATTTTAGTACGGTTGATATGATACGTTTTCATCGATTGCATTTTAAAAATCTAAATAAGAAGGACACTTTGAAAACAGTCAAACTCGTTCACGATATCCTCATATAACGCTTACAAACTGCGTAAATTTTTATCATTGATATGTGTCACGACCACTAAATAGGAATGCAGATATTTTCCCGTCACATTCTTGTCTTAATATATCTTCAATTCGTCCTGAAATATTTGCCTATACTTTATCGGGTTTTTGCGAAGCTTTCCCAGACTGATGCAGTACAATAAATCTCATTTAATATTCAAAAGATATGCATCCTTATTATGCAACCTATTTTGGAAGCAATGTTACAGATCGTTCTTTTTAAAACACTCATAATGCGACAGGATCTCCTCTCAGATCCCAAGTTATGATGTAAATTGGTTATTTCTTTCGACAACCACTAACAGATACTTTTCAATACACGCGCCAACAATGGAAAATTGTATATTAATATTTAAACTAAAATTACGACATTACATCCGGCAACACACGATTTGTTTTGATCCGAGTAAATAAAAAACCCTATTATAGTTCAATTGTACTCACAGATGACGAAATTAATCAAAATTCTAGTTCCTGGCTTCCGACATGTTGAAATTCATTTTCTGATAGGTTTCTTCTGTTACAAAACAAAAAGACGATTGTAGCTTTATGAGCAAATAGTTAAAACATAACTATTTATAGAGCTGTCAAGTTAATGGAACATGTTGTGCAACTGATGTGGCGTTTTTGCCCATATGTCCATGTCAAAAATATATTTATAGCTGGTATTTCTATCATTAACTAAATGTTATATAAAAACTTCATTCCATGGCGCATGACATAGAAGGAGTAACAGTGACAAAATCTAAGTCAGGAATAATCCGTTGTAAAAAACAAAAACTTAATGATAATAATAATTCGAGGTTCTTATATACAGCTTTACCACAACTTAGTTCGTAGGTCGTCTCAAAGCCGTTCACAAATTATTATCTGTGGTTATAGGGCCTTCGCAACCAACAAACATCTTATATTTATATCGGTGCTGCCATTTCGTCGCTCACAGCTTGCATTCTACAAGTCTAGCACTGCCCAACCACATACTCATTTACAAATGAGTAAACTGGAACAAGCGGAGTAAAGTATCTTGCTCAAAGATGCAACACA
>NW_018478718.1:0-2677 GCF_002113885.1 Mizuhopecten yessoensis | reverse complement strand
AACTTTTTTCTTTGAGAATAAATTAGATTTTTTATTTTTTTATGTTTTCTGTAAAACAATTAGTATGCATGGTAATATAAAGGAAAGCATGCATGCTTTTTCTGATTAATGTAGGAAAGGAGGAGGTACATGTTTTAATCACGGTGCTAAAATATACATTGAACATGTCTACTTGCCTTTTATGTGAAATGATTTAGAATTTCTGTGTTGTAATGTTGGGATGTCGTCACATATCTGGTAGCCATTCTTAAACAGGTAACAAGATGAAATCATGTGTATTAATGTAATGTAAACCAGCACAATCATGTAAAATGTAGTTTATAGTTAAGTTTGTACACATTTACAAGGGAAGAGATAATGTTTTTTTATGATTATGTCTCCAAAGAGAAACAAATGTAAAACAGAAAAACAAATGTAAAACAGAAAAACAAATGTAAAACAGAATTCTTACAAATACATGATGAAAATAAGTTAAATTTCAAGTCACTCCATCTGAGACTCAGTCTGGAAATCTTGTACAATTTGCCTTTTTTCAGTGTCAATATTAAAATAGTTTGAAAATGTATTACTTCACTTTGGCTCAAATATATTGAATCGTTTTGTATAAAACTTGTTTAGTATGCTTATTCTCACGATTGATCTGTGTGCTGTCCGTCTTGTTAACACTCTGCTTGTTATAATCACGTATAGGTTGTTTATAGTGCTGGCGTATTACATTTCATGGATTCATCTTGTGTTATCAAGCATATAAACATTTCATGACAACAAGAAAATAGACTTTCCTGATTTCTCCATCACATGTTTTAGAATTTATTGTTGTGTTATCATCATGAATTTTTCAATTGTTGCGTAAGCTGGGCTCAATTTTACATATATATAACAGACATTAAAATTTAAGGTTTATTTTAATTTCTTTGCTATTATATATAATTAATTTCAACTGTGAAAGAAATACACATCACTTCAATATCTTTCAATCAATAAATACTGACTTTGATTGACATGCAAACAGAAAATTACTAACATTACTAAATTTGAAAACAGTTTTAATATTTGCCTTTTTTTTATTCAGAAATATAATTACATGAAGTAAGTTCATTAAGCTGCATTGTGTACAGCTGTACTTCGTTGACAGGTTTTATTTGGAAATTGAAGTACAGAGATGCAGTTAAGTTCAATAATTAAAGATGTAACAGATTATGTAAATTGAGCTGAAGAGAATGTTACCAGAGTTGATATTATTGTCTGTACAGATTTTTATGTTATTACGTATGTGGATAGAATGTTTAAAGTGACAGAAGATAGGTTAATTGGATGGCTTAGGATGGCACTAGTGAACTCTAGGGCCAGGTTGTAGGTTTGTGTGCTATACTGCACTGTTAGTGAAGACAGTTCCTCCAAGATTATATTTTCTGCTGGTGACACCCATACATATGAAAGAATAATTGTATAGGTTTGATTCTCATTATTTCCATTTTATCAAGTATGAAAACAGCCCTTTATACATGTAATGTTTTGTTTGTTTAATATTGCTTATGTTTCCAATCTCTAACAGAGGTGAGTGGTTATTAGTAGGCCCAACCCTTTTTGTGTAATGTAAACCTGGCTGTGCTTCGTAGCTTGTAGGTACAGTGGGCAACATGGAACACGATAAGGGAGGTGTTTGGATGATGCTTCAAAGTCCAGATAACTTTGTCAGAACACTTGTAAATCTGTCACAAGCGAACAAACTGTTGTCAATGATGAGGTAAATGTAATTGTGACATGTTGACCTTAAAAGTAGTCAGGGAGAAGTTTGTTATATTTTGTGGAAAGTTTATTGAACAAAACAGTGCAATGAATTTATTTTTTGTCAAGTTACAAACATATAGAGAAGATAGAAAATGTGTAAACCACAGTTATAAATACAGTTATTATTTTGTAAATAGGCTATATGAGTGTACATATTTGTTTTGTAAGAAAATCCACACTAGTAAGTAATCTTCTGATATACGGGACTGGTTTTCTATATTGTAGGTCATGATTGATCACATTGCAAATACAATAAATACAATTATTTTCATACACATAACATTGCTATATATGATGTAACTTATTCAGACTGTACAGATATGTACCACAGATATTAAAGCTGTCAAGCAAGATTTGTCATGTTGGTTGTTTGTTTGTTACATATTGCTTTGGTAATTTTCTCTGAGGATATATTTCCATGGTAAGGAAAGGAAAACCTGGAGACTAAGAACTATTTTCACTTACCAGGGGTATTTGACCTTTGACCTTTGAGATGAGATCACAATGATGAAACTGGATAATGTTATTTGATAAAGAGTGACACAATACTAAGGAGGTCTTCCATTTAGTGGCTTGTACGTTGACAGTAAACGTTTACACTGCAGCCTATACCATACTGGTACCCAAGGTAGTGAATATAGCAAGTTTTATTGATCTCTTTTGAGTTGACGCATACTTCATACATTATCGGTTTGAAATGAACCAGTTCAGAAATTCATGATCATATTATTGAGGGGTATGGTGCAGCATAATTCATTTTTGTCCTACTTTTTCATCCATTACATTTGTCTGACGTTCATCTTTCTTGGGTTAGTGCGTTATATTGAGGTTTATAACTGTCTTTATTATACCTCTACTTATTTTACACTATACAAAAGTAACCACA
>NW_018478717.1:0-2677 GCF_002113885.1 Mizuhopecten yessoensis | reverse complement strand
AGTGTATAAACTGTAGTGTATACACTGTAGTATATAAACTGTAGTATATAAACTAGTGTACACACTGTAGTATATACACTGTAGTATATAAACTGTAGTATATACACTGTAGTATATAAACTGTAGTGTATACACTGTAGTATATAAACTAGTGTACACACTAGTTTATAAACTGTAGTATATAAACTGTAGTGTATAAACTGTAGTGTATACACTGTAGTATATAGACTAGTGTACACACTAGTATATAAACTGTAGTATATACACTGTAGTATATAAACTAGTGTACACACTAGTATATAAACTGTAGTGTACACACTAGTATATAAACTAGTGTACACACTGTAGTATATAAACTAGTGTATACACTAGTATATAAACTGTAGTGTACACACTGTAGTATATAAACTGTAGTGTATACACGTACACTACAGTTTATATACACAGTGTTTATACTACAGTGTATACACTAGTTTATATACTAGTTTATATACCACAGTTTATATACTAGTTTATATACCACAGTTTATATACTAGTGTATACACCAGTTTATATACTACAGTGGATACACTAGTTTATATACTACAGTGTATACACTACAGCTTATATACTACAGTGTGTACAGTACAGTTTATATACTAGTGTATACACTACAGTTTATACACTACAGTTTATATTCTACAGTGTATACACTACAGCTTATATACTACAGTGTGTAAACTAGTTTATATACTAGTGTGTACATTACAGTTTATATACTAGTGGGTACACTACAGTTTATACACTACAGTTTATATTCTACAGTGTATACACTACAGTGTTTATACTACAGTGTATACACTACAGTGTTTATACTACAGTGTATACACTCCAGTTTATATACTTCAGTGTGTACACTAGAGTTTATATCCTAGTGTGTACACTACAGTATATATACTAGTGTGTACACGAGTTTATATACTACAGTGTTTACACTACAGTTTATATACACAGTGTTTATACTACAGTGTATACACTGTAGTATATAGACTAGTGTACACATTAGTATATAAACTGTAGTGAATACGCTGTAGTATATAAACTAGTGCACACACTAGTATATAAACTTTAGTGTATACACTGTAGTATATAAGCTAGTGTATACACTAGTATCTAAACTGTAGTGTACACACTCGTATATAAACTGAAGTGTACACACTGTGGTATATAAACTGTAGTATATCAACTGTAGTGTATACACTGAAGTATATAAACTGGAGTGTATACACTGTAGTATATAGACTAGTGTACACATTAGTATATAAACTGTAGTGAATACGCTGTAGTATATAAACTAGTATATAAACTGTGGTATATAAACTAGTATATAAACTGTGGTATATAAACTAGTATATAAACTGTAGTGTACACACTAGTATATAAACTGAAGTGTACACACTGTAGTATATAAACTGTAGTATATAAACTGTAGTGTATACGCTGTAGTATATAAACTAGTGTACACACTAGTATATAAACTGTAGTGTACACACTGTAGTATATAAACTGTAGTGTATACACTGTAGTATATAAACTAGTGTACACACTAGTATATAAACTAGTGTATACACTGTAGTATATAAACTGTAGTGTAAACACTAGTATATAAACTGTAGTGTACACACTGTAGTATATAAACTGAAGTGTATACACTGTAGTATATAAACTGTAGTGTACACACTAGTATATAAACTGTAGTGTACACACTGTAGTGTACACACTGTAGTATATAAACTGTAGTATATAAACTGTAGTATATAAACTGTAGTGTACACACTAGTATATAAACTGTAGTGTATACACTGTAGTATATAAACAAGTGTACACACTAGTATATAAACTGTAGTGTATACACTGTAGTATATAAACTAGTGTATACACTGTAGTATAAACACTGTAGTGTACACACTGTAGTATATAAACTGTAGTGTATACACTGTAGTATAAACACTGTAGTGTACACACTAGTATATAAACTGTAGTGTATACACTGTAGTATAAACACTAGTGTATACACTGTAGTATATAAACCGTAGTGTATACACTGTAGTATAAACACTGTAGTGTATACACTGTAGTATATAAACTGTAGTGAATACACTGTAGTATATAAACTGTAGTGTACACACTGTAGTATAAACACTGTAGTGTACACACTAGTATATAAACTGTAGTGTACACACTAGTATAAACACTGTAGTGTACACACTAGTATATAAACTGTAGTGTATACACTGTAGTATATAAACTGTAGTGTATAAACTGTAGTATATAAACTAGTGTATACACTGTAGTATATAAACTGTGGTATATAAACTAGTATATAAACTGTAGTATATAAACTGTAGTATATAAGCTAGTATATAAACTGTGGTATATAAACTAGTATATAAACTGTGGTATATAAACTAGTATATAAACTGTAGTATATAAACTGTAGTATATAAACTGTAGTGTATACACTGTAGTATATAAACTAGTGTACACACTAGTATATAAACTAGTGTATAAACTGTAGTATATAAACTAGTATATAAACTAGTGTATACACTGTAGTATATAAACTGTAGTGTATAAACTGTAGTGTATACGCTGTAGTATAAACACTGTAGTGTATACACTGTAGTATATAAACTG
>NW_018478716.1:0-2676 GCF_002113885.1 Mizuhopecten yessoensis | reverse complement strand
AAATCGCATCAATTTACGACAAGGTTAATAATATTTTGCTAAAAGCGTTGGCTTCTTAGAAACTTTATGTAACTTTACCGGAAGTATCGCATCTATTTTTGGTACTTTCCCACATGCAATAAAGTTTATTTTTGCATTTGTATTGTGTTTCATGACTGAATAAATGCGACTTGGACAAACAATTTGAAATAGTTAAGATTAAAATTATTTTGGCTGTTTTTAGTAACAAATCCGTACCTCTATTGGCATATTATAGGGGAGTTTGCGTATTATACGCAAGTTAGTGGTTTGCCCTTACCTGATATGTGCCGTTTTGCTTAATTCGTGTAGGAACTCTATCTAAATCAGAGATTTATATCGTTAGAAATCTCTGATTTCGATAGGGACTTTTAGAGTCCTACAGGAATTACCGTTGTGCTCAACCTGTTAAATACATTTCTCGTGATCAGGCTTCTAAAGTTCAATACCGTGTCTATATACTATACATGTTAATATTTGTTTCTCCTCCTCGTTCCCGTCAATTCAGTATTAAGTGCCTGCGGATACCAAAAAAGACCTGTGGTTTGTTTTAGAACTCTTGTTGAAGGAGGATATGAATTTCATACACTACCAGAACCACCTTAATCTGTATCTACTGTTCCCGATTTTCAAAGAACATCGTGAATCATGCATTCATTACGTGTATCGCAACGAGAACTGTTTCTTATTTTACTAGTTTCGTTTCCGTGTTATTACCTTCACATCAATATCCAAGAAACCTCCTTCGGCCACCTCGAACATCAGACTCATTTTCGTCCCTGAAGTCACTTTGTCGAAGAAACATTCTTCTGCATGTGCATCTATACTTACAAAATAACATTCAATTGATTTAAGGGATATAAGGGAGACTAAAATAGCCAATAAATTAGGTAAAAAGTTCATCTTGTAATTATTAACCGGCTTTGACAACACGTATGCTTGTCCACACGCAACAGGATGCCACGTAAAGTTACGAAGTACGCAGGCGCAGGTGCACCGCAACCAACATTTCCTGTTCAATTGATAAATCAGCCTCCTTTAATTCTACTTTTGGCATTGCAGAGGAAATGCGAATGCCTAATATTAAAGAGAAAAATATCAATATTTGAACCAAATAGTTTAATATTGCATTTAATGGGCATATTTGTAAGCATATCTGTGAGTAATGAAAAAGGTAGATATTATCGAACGGACTATCTGACTATCTCTCTTTCTTAATGTAAAATTCAGAGGTTGTGCGAAATTCTTATTTATAAATAGAAGGCGTGACACTCCATACTCTCCGACATTGAAACGTTTGAACGTATTCATAATTGATAACGTACTTCAAAGCTTTTCAACTGCTCAGTCAAATCAATGGGTCGGTCAGGTGCTCGAAGGAGGAAGGTTTCTGACATATTCATGTAATAGGAGGAAATATCGTATAATGCTGACGATCAAATGGAGCCTTATATCGAAAGAAGAGATATAATGGCAGACGAAACAATAGATAATATATCTGTGGTAGACGTGTACGACCAAGCGGCAGGGATTGGAAAAGAATTCGAAAAATTGATCGAGGGTTATGGCGTTGAGGCGGTGACAGATTTAATGCCTAAAGTCATCAAATCTTTAGAACAATTAGAGACGCTTGCTGCTCGATATGAAAAAGAGACCAATGAGATTTCAGACTTGAAATTTCTAATAGAAAAACTTGAAGTAGAAAAGAATGAAAAACAACAAGAAAGACTGCGATATGAAGAGGTTCGGTTTCAAATCAGTTAAAGGGATTTAATGTAAACAAACTCCTCCTGACAGGGCTGATATTATCAAATTTTGTTCTCAAATCCCGGGCTAATTTATATACGAGATCGATATGCATGTGTTTTGATTGATCAATATGTTCTTATTATCTTTAATATATTTTAAAACAGCTGTTATAAACTTTGTACTGACAAGTCTTTTACTGTTAAAATGTTTCAATTTAATATATGATGCTAACTACTTTGAGCACATTCCTCATTTGTCAAATACGTAAATCTGTAATAGGAATATTTGACAGTTGAGCTGAGTGGGTGCGACAAGTCACCGAAACGAACCGAAAGAAGGTCGAAATGGAAACAAAAATTGATTTTAAGGGAATTCAATACTGTTTAGATTGTGTGTGACCGAAACGGACCCCGATCGGAACCGGAACGAAAGTGTATTTTTTTTCTTTAATTTGAGCTGTGTTTCTTTATTCCTCGTGTATAATTCAGTGACGAGACATCACATGTCTTGTTACGTAACATTATTTTCCCCCTTTTATTATTTTTTCTCCATTGGATTTCTTGACTGACATTTTGATTTTATTTTCAATATATTTAACGCTTATCCATACTTATCTCAGCAAAAAGAATACTTGTGACGGTATAGACACAATGTTAAATTTTGTGTAAATGGTTTTAAGTTTTATAAACATTGTCAACATAATTGTGTTCTATTTGTATACCGAATTTTTGGAAATGGGAGAGGAGAGTCTTCTTAGTTTTCCCTCTTAATTTTTTAAAATTTTGTCTAGAGAATGTGAAATTATGGCACATTTGAAGCTGTAGAACAAATCATTATATCATACTGTAAAAGGAACTGAATTGAAAAATGGAATACTTTGAAAGCATGTCACTGTTGAAAAGAAGACAA
>NW_018478715.1:0-2676 GCF_002113885.1 Mizuhopecten yessoensis | reverse complement strand
TATTCCAAGAGATGTGACGAATATTGGAGCTGCAGTGGAAAAAAATAACAATTGTAAGGAATATGGCGAACATCATAATAACACTACAGGAAGGACACCATGACATGGGATGGAACGAACGTCAGAATGACACCGCAGGAAAGACACTATGGCATGGGATGGTACGAACAACAGAATGACACCGCAGGAAGGACACTATGACATGGGAAGGTACGAACAACAGAATGGCACCGCAGGAAGGACACCATGACATGGCCTGTTACGATCATCATAATGACACCGCAGAAAGGAAACCATGACATGGAATGGTACGAAAAACACAATGGCANTACGAACATCAGAATGACACCGCAGAAAGGACACCATGGCCTGGTACGAACATCATAATGACACCGCAGAAAGGACACCATGACATGGAATGGTACGAACAACAGAATGACACCGCAGGAACGACACCATGACATGGAATGGTACGAACAACAGAATGACACCGCAGAAAGGACACCATGGCCTCGTACGAACATCATAATGACACCGCAGGAGGACACCATGACATGGAATGGTAAGAACAACAGAATGACACCGCAGGAAGGACACCATGACATGGGAAGGTACGAACATCAGAATGACATCGCAGAAATGACACCATGACATGGAATGGTACGAACAATAGAATGACACCGCAGGAAGGACACCATGACATGGGAAAATACGAACATCAGAATGACATCGCAGAAATGACACCATGACATGGAATGGTATGAACAATAGAATGACACCGCAGGAAGGACACCATGACATGGAATGGTAGGAACAACAGAATGACACGGCAGGAAGGACACCATGGCCTGGAATGGTACGAACAACAGAATGACACGGCAGGAAGGACACCATGGCCTGGAATGGTACGAACAACAGAATGACACGGCAGGAAGGACACCATGGCCTGGAATGGTACGAACAACAGAATGACACGGCAGGAAGGACACCATGGCCTGGAATGGTACGAACAACAGAATGACACGGCAGGAAGGACACCATGGCCTGGAATGGTACGAACAACAGAATGACACGGCAGGAAGGACACCATGGCCTGGAATGGTACGAACAACAGAATGACACGGCAGGAAGGACACCATGGCCTGGAATGGTACGAACAACAGAATGACACGGCAGGAAGGACACCATGGCCTGGAATGGTACGAACAACAGAATGACACCGCAGGACGGACACCATGACATGGGAAAATACGAACATCATAATGACACCGCAGAAAGGACACCATGACATGGAATGGTAGGAACAACAGAATGACACGGCAGGAAGGACACCATGGCCTGGAATGGTACGAACAACAGAATGACACGGCAGGAAGGACACCATGGCCTGGAATGGTACGAACAACAGAATGACACGGCAGGAAGGACACCATGGCCTGGAATGGTACGAACAACAGAATGACACGGCAGGAAGGACACCATGACATGGGAAGGTTCGAACATCAGAATGACATCGCAGAAATGACCCCATGACATGGAATGGTACGAACAATAGAATGACCCCGCAGGAAGGACACCATGACATGGGAAAATACGCACATCAGAATGACCCCGCAGAAAGGACACCTGCCATGGCCTGGTACGAACATCAGAATGACACCTCAGAAAGGACACCATGACATGGAATGGTACAAACAACAGAATGACACCGCAGAAAGGACACCATGGCCTGGTACGATCATCAGAATGACACCGCAGGAAGGACACCATGACATGGAATGGTACCTACAACAGAATGACACCGTAGGAAGGACACGATGACATGGCCTGGTACGAACATCATAATGTCACCGCAGAAAGGACACCATGACATGGAATGGTGCGAACAACAGAATGACACCGCAGAAAGGACACTATGACATGGGAAGGTACGAACATCAGAATGACACCGCAGGAAGGACACCATGACATGGGAAGGTACAAACATCAGAATGACACCGCTGAAAGGACACCATGACATGGAATGGTACGAACAACAGAATGACACCGCAGAAAGGACACCATGGCTTGGTACGAACATCAGTATGACACCGCGGGAAGGACACCATGACATGGAATGGTACGAACATCAGAATGACACCGCAGAAAGGACACCATGGCCTGGTACGAACATCATAATGACACCGCAGAAAGGACACCATGACATGGAAAGGTACGAACAACAGAATGACACCGCAGAAAGAACACCACCATGGCCTGGTACGAACATCATAATGTCACCGCAGAAGGGACACCATGACATGGAATGGTACGAACAAGAAATGACACCATGACATGGAATGGTACGAACAACAAAATGACACCGCTGAAAGGACACCATGGCCTGGGACGAACATCATAATGTCACCGCAGAAAGGACTCCATGACATGGAATGGTACGAACAACAGAATGACACCGCAGAAAGAACACCATGACATGGAATGGTACGAACAACAGAATGACACCGCTGAAAGGACACCATGGCCTGGTACGAACATCATAATGTCACCGCAGAAAGGACACCATGACATGGAATGGTACGCACATCAGAATGACACCGCAGAAAGGACACCATGACATGGGAAGGTATTAACAACAGAATGACACCGCAGAAAGGACACCATGACATGGAATGG
>NW_018478714.1:0-2673 GCF_002113885.1 Mizuhopecten yessoensis | reverse complement strand
TTGTCCGACATACATGTGTGCAGTATATTTCAATTTATAAACAATCTTAAGCTAAAAATTGTAGAATTTTTGTTTAGATTATATGTGAAGAAAATGTATATATGCAGTATTATGCATTTTAACGGTTGAACTTTAAAGAAAACATATAGGGGAAACATTTTGAAGAAAAAATGCTCTTTTAATTTTGAAGCACATAGGGGGGAATTTCAAAGAACAGGGGAATTTTCTTCTGTATGGGGAAACTATGTACCCATATACTGTAGTAACATGTCTAGATTGGTCCCAGTTGATACAGGCTAGTTAGGGCTCCACATCGGAGAATTGAAGCAGGTGCTATAGTAATCAAGGTTTCCATTTGTCTGTCCATCCATCAACACTTTTGTTTCCCGCAATTATCTCGGAAATCAAAATACTAATCTTTCTGAAATTTGACACAGTAATACACTGTGAAATATAGATGTGCAGTAGGGGTTTAAAAATTTTCTAAGGTCAAGGTCACGGTCATTTACTGAAAATAGACCATGGGGGATATAGTCCTAATCTCAAAATCCAAAAGTCTTTGTGAAATTTGACATTGAGATATACTGTGATATGTAGATGTGCAACAGTGGTTTAAAATGCTTTCAAGGTCAAGGTTACTGTTACTAAAAATAGATGGGGGGGTTATGTCAGGTAAATGGTGGGGCCCTTACTGACCTGTCGGATGTTCTTTTTCTTAAATGCATCATCATGATAGGAAACAAATATGGTGTATTACACTGTCATTAAAGAGATAACTATAGCATTACCTTGACTATCATATGGCACTGATCCTTGCAGTTTTTCATAACTCTTGGTGAAAACCTTGATTACCTGGACGGGAAGCACACCGTGTTTGGGGAGGTGTCGGAAGGACTGGACGTACTGATGAAGATCAACGAAGCTTATTGTGATGAGGAACACCGACCCTACCAGGATATCAGGTAGAGTTTTATCTGAAGTTGAAAAAACTAAATACTCCAAAGAAACTGTGGCCCTGTTAATATATCTGATTATTTCTTGATTAAAAGATAATGTGTTTATAAGATGTTTATCTCTGATAAAATATTAAATAATCATGCTTGGCAAATATATGCGCAGAAATCTTGGAGACTTAATTTTTTGGTCTTGAAATAATGAGTACATGTATTGCATAAAAAGTTTTGAATTTAAAAGGATCAGTTGACATGTACACATTATTCATGTTTGTTGGTGAAGTGAGCATCAGAGAGTGGTGGGCTTTTTATGTTAACTAGATACTTTTTTTAATTTTAAGGGGGGAAAATGTGTAAAACCTATGCATGTTATGTCAGTTTCATGGTCCAGATAAAGGCTTAACTGTTTCTTCCAGATTGCTTTAGACCAATCTTTTATTACAATAAATATGGTTCTTCCTCTTCCTGATATCTTCAGCTATAATTGTAAAAGGTGGGATTGTGTAAAAATTGAATTTCACAAATATTGCTTCACTTTCTAATAGGGCTGCAATGATACGTTAAGATGATGATGAAAAATGATTACAACTGAAAATAGCCTTGATCAAAAATGGGCATGACTTTAAAGTTCCACACAATTCAAAAACAGTGCATGCTGAACCAATTTGACCAATATGAGTAGATTAAATTTGGAAATGACAATCCAGAAAATATCGTAGGTGTATCTTTACCACTCAAAAAATATTGTTATTGTACCGTATTCAAAATATCGGGATATATCGACGCACGATATATCTTTGCAGCCCTAGTTTCAAATATTTTTCTTCCTTTCTCAAACTTAATTACAGATGCACACATCTGGTATGTATTTTGTTATGAAGATTCATCAATATTTTCTGATTGTTATTAACATTGTTTTCCCACAGGATATACCACACAGTGATCCTGGATGATCCGTACGATGACCCCTCAGGGTTGAAAGTCCCTGACCGATCACCAGAACCTACACAGGAACAACTCAAGGTAAATCTAGGATCATCAGACAATCTTCTGTCTGTGTTTCTGAAATTGGTTCTGCATCTGAACAAAAATCTTTTTTTACGAAATCTAGAATTATATATTTGGTAATACAACCTGGCCCAAGCATAGTTATAATTCTCAAAAGATTATAGTCATTTCATCATGTCAAAAGCCTTTGGGTTTTTGACAACAGATGTCTGCATTTGACAGAATGACATCCTTTGTGTATTGGTGTGCACAGGTTCAGCTAACAGCATCAGCAGCTATATGCCAAACAGGACCTTCAAATCATTGTATAGATCTTTTTTAGTATCTATTTTATTTCAGGACAGCCCTAAGTAAAAGATGACCTATTCATAAGATTTTACCAGTGAATTATCATGAATTCCCAATTTTATAAAAACTTATTATATCTAGTGAAGATAGACAACATGTTATATCTTCACATGTGAAAATACCACTTCGAATATTGCCCAATAATCTCTCAAATGGCAAAATATACCAATATTATCACCAGTGCTTAGCACTTATGAAAAATATCAATATTCTGATGCCATACTTATGAAATATGTATATATGGTATTCAAGGAATAACCCATCCTTGGCAGTCCAGTGGTCTCTTTCTCTCTCTGCACCCCTCAAATATGTCAGCAAAATTGAAGACTCAGTAAACCTAGCTTGTCCATGAGATAAGAAGACT
>NW_018478713.1:0-2672 GCF_002113885.1 Mizuhopecten yessoensis | reverse complement strand
ACATCTCACCGTGAACACCACATCTCGCCGTGAACGCCACATCTCGCCGTGAACGCCACTTCTCACTGTGTACATTATTTCATCTGTGTACACCAATTCTTGGTGGTAACAACTCCATACCGTGTAAACCACTTCTCCCCGCTCATATCACTTCTCAACAAGTACACAAATTCTCGCTATGTTCGCCATTTCCTTCCGTGTGTATTATTTCTCGTTGTGTCATCATGTACACCACTTCTTATCGTGTACACTTCTTCTCACCATCTACATCACCTCATTCTTACAACTCACACGACTCACGGCGCACATCACTTCGTGTACACCACTTCTCACTGGGTATATCATTTATCACTGTGTACACCACTTCTCACCATGTACATCATTTCTCACATTGAATACCATTTCTCACAGTGGACACCATTTCTCACAGTGGACACAACCTCTCATCGTGTAAGCATTTATCATCCTGTACATAACTTCTCACCGTGTACCCCACTTCTCATCGTGTATATAATTTCTCATAGTGTACCCTTAGTGTCTCACCTAACATAACTTCTCACTGAGTACCCCACTTCTCATCGTGTATATCATTTCTCACCATCATTTTCATCATGTACACCACTTCTCACCTAACATCACTTCTAACCGTGTACACCATTTCGAACCGTGTACCCCACTTCTCATCGTGTACATCATTTCTCATCGTGTACATAATTTCACATCGTGTACAACACTTTTCACCGTTTACATCTTTTCTCACAGTGTACCCCACTTCTCACCTAACATAACTTCTCATAGTGTTCATCATTTCTCACCTTGAACACCACTTCTCACCATATTCATCACTTTTCACCAACAACACCACTTTTCGCCGAACACACCACTTTTTACAGTGACAGACACTTCTCGCTGGTGCACAACTTCTCCTATCTCTTCTTACAGTGAACATGTTCGACATTGTGACGTGAAGACCATAACGCTGAGTACACGGCTTTCCATAGAGTACCGGCTTTGTATCACCTTACCTGTTAAGATTATGTTTAACCCAAACAAACATGTCGAGTGCCTGTTTATCAAGTACATTGTAAGTATGTATCGCAATAAAGATTTCAACGGAACCACTTTTATTTTGTCATAAACACTAATCATTTTGGAGTACACAACTTCCTGTCAAGAACCCAATTCTCGTCGTTACTGTGACAACACTTCTCGCTTTTGTCAACACTTTTGCGATTAATGCTCTGGTCTTGTGAAAAGTCAAAACTTTCTTATTTCATAAACGAACAACTCTAGATCTTGTCCGACTGGTTCAACCGTTTGGATCGCAATACACGAACGCGGCCTAGTTCACCAACTTCTGTAGTGTTTCTAAACTATACTTCTTGCTGCGTGCTTCAATTTCTCGCCGTCTCCGCGTATTTGTTGAATTATCAAGATACTTTTTCTTTTACATAGTTTCTGTATTATATCATAAGCTAGATATAATATGGACTTGCTTTTAAGAGAACTCCTTTCTGACTTCGAACTAGCTTACATATATAAAAGGGGGTCATTATCTGCATCAGTGTCTCCTGGTCCACGAACTCCCTGATGACGTCATTATGACATCACGTGGTAGTGAAATAATTGTTTCAATCAAATTCTCTATTTTGGTCTCCAGTACGCGGCTTTTAGGCTATGTTAGAGAGTCCATGTTTACATGACCCTGGTGTTTGGTTTACATCCTGAAACTGAATGCATAAAGAAGTGGTTTATTAAATGTAGAAAGTAAATAAAAACGAATCGTATTTCGTTTCGTTTGTTTTCTGTTACCACTTTTAGTAATACTCCGAGAAAATGTGGCTTTCTGATCAAAGGGTTGCATACCAGATGGTTAATTAACCAGTTCGGTTGTTTCCGAAATGGATCATCTAAAGTACAGTAACTGTTAATAAGAATAGAAATTATACGCGTTTTCATCAAATAATCAACATGTCTATTTGACTTAAAGGATCATTTTTCCCCTTAAAATAAATTTAAATTTCTTTCATTGTTGTTTGCATAGTAACCAGATAAGGTATATACCTATGGCTGTATATAATTGATGGTGAAATGATATTTTACATACTTAATGTCTGCTAAAGGTTTTTGAGATACTGTAAAAACAACGTTGTGCCAAGATGACTGAAAATGACGTCTTCGATTTCTATACAACTGCAAAATAACAGTTTGGAAGCTGATCATGTTCAAAAAAGCGTGTAACCCGGTACGTTTAAGTTACAGATATATTTACAAAATTAGATAAACGTCCAAAAATAGCTTCAAAGCAAAGAAAGCACACTTTCGTTGAGGCTTAATAAAAGTGGATTATTTTTTCAATGATTAACAAAAGTAGTCTGGACAGTTTCACGTTAACTTTTATTCCGGGTTAAGAGGAAGAAGAACTAAGATATACAGGTCAGTTTTAAGCCCGTGTCAGGTATGAATTAATTTATAACCAATAATTTATCACCCGTCAATCAAAGTATTTTGGAGTTTTCCAGCAGACTTATAAATATGTCATGGAACGGTTTTCCTCGGGAATTATTTTGATTCAGTTATAGAATTTATCCTCTGATTTTGGTACAAAGTTATTAATCCTCCTTCAACTTGTATATTGTTCAGCTTGTATATTGTTCGACTTGTATATTGTT
>NW_018478712.1:1448-2672 GCF_002113885.1 Mizuhopecten yessoensis | reverse complement strand
ACTGGGAGTATATATTGGATACACTGGGAGTATATACTGGAAACAATGGGATTATATAGTGGAAACACTAGGAGTATTTAGTGGATACACTGGGCGTATATAGGGGATACACTAGGAGTATTTAGTTGATAAACAGTTCGTATATAGTGGAAACACTAGGAGTATTTATACACCAGGGGTATATAGTGGAAACAATAGGAGTATTTAGTGGATAAACTGGGGATATATAGGGGATACACTAGGAGTCTTTAGTGGATACACTGGACGTACATAGTGGATACACTTAGCGTATATTATATAGTGGATACAATGGGAGTATATAGTGGATCCACTGGTAGTATATATAGTGGATACAGTGGGGATATATAGTGGATACACTGGGAGTATATAGTGGATCCACTGGGGGTATATAGTACATACACTTGGAGTATATAGTGGATACACTGGGGGTATATAGTGGATACACTGGTAGTATATAGTGGATATACTGGGGGTATATAGTGAATACATTTAGAGTATATAGTGGATAAACTGGGGGTATATAGTGGATCCACTGGGAGTATAAAGTGGAACCACTGGGGGTATATAGTGAATACATTTGGAGTATATAGTGGATACACTGGGGGTATATAGTGGATCCACTGGGAGTATTAAGTGGAACCACTGGGGTATATAGTGGATACACTAGGAGTATATAGTTGATACACTGAGCGTATGCACTGGATACACTAGGAGTATATAGTGGATAAACTGGACGTTTATAGTGGATACACTTGGCGTATATGGTGGATATAGTGGTAGTATACAGTGGCCACACTGGAAGTATATATATATTTGCTTCACTATAAGTATGTTGTGGAAACATTTGGAGTATATAGTTGAAACACTGGGCGTACATAGTGGATACACTGGGGGTATATAGTTGAAACACTGGGCGTATATAGTTGAAACACTGGACGTATATAGTTGAAACACTGGGCGTATATGATGGATACACTAGGCATATATAGTGGATACACTGGACGTATATAGTGGCTACACTGGGGGTATATAGTGGATACACTGGGGGTATATAGTGGATACATTGGCAGTTTAAGTATTGGCGACACTGGGAGTATATATTTGCTTCACTATAAGTATGTTGTGGATACATTTGGAGTATATAGTTGAAACACTGGGCGTACATAGTGGATACACTGGGGGTATATAGTTGAAACACTGGGC
>NW_018478712.1:0-927 GCF_002113885.1 Mizuhopecten yessoensis | reverse complement strand
TATATAGTGGATACACTGGGAGTATATATAGTGGATACACTGGGAGTATATAGTGGATACACTGGGAGTATATAGTGGATACAATGGGAGTATATATAGTGGATACACTGGGAGTATATAGTGGATACACTGGTAGTATATATAGTGGATACACTGGGATTATATATAGTGGATACACTGGAAGTATATAGTGGATACACTGGGCGTATATAGTGGATACACTGGGCGTATGTAGTTGATACATTGAGCGTATATAGTTGATACATTAAGTGTGTATAGTGGATACACTGGGCGTATAGATTGGATACACTGGACGTACATAGTTGATACACTTGGGGTATATAGTGGATACACTGGGGGTATATAGTGGATACATTGGGCGTATGTAGTTGATACATTGTGCGTATATAGTTGATACATTAAGTGTGTATTGTGGATACACTAGGCGTATAGAGTGGCTAAATCAGGAGGATTTAGTTGATACACTGGGAGTATATAGTGGATACACTGGGGGTATATAGTGGATACACTGGGCGTATATAGTGGATACACTGGACGTACATAGTGGATACACTTAGCGTATATAGTGGATACACTGGACGTACATAGTGGATACACTTGGGGTATATAGTGGATACACTGGGCGTATATAGTGGATACACTGTGGGTATATAATGGATACACTGGGCGTATATAGTGGATACACTGGACGTACATAGTGGATACACTTGGGGTATATAGTGGATACACTGGGAGTATATATTGGCTACAGTTGGAGTATATAGTGGATACACTGGTAGTATATATAGTGGATACACTGGAAGTATATAGTGGATACACTGGGAGTATATAAAGTGGATACACTGGGAGTATATAGTGGAAACAGTTGGAGTATATAGTGGATACACTGGGAGTATATAGTGGATA
>NW_018478711.1:0-2670 GCF_002113885.1 Mizuhopecten yessoensis | reverse complement strand
GTGTTGACGCTGTGGTATCCATCATCCTTCCGTGTTGACGCTGTGATAAATATCATCCGTCCGTGTTGACGCTTTGTTTTAACAATGTGGTACTTGTGTTGACAGTGTCATCACTTTTGTCGTTGTGTGTATCCTTCTTTGTTCACACCTATATATAGTATAATGAACACTCAGATATGGTACATGTATAACTTATTTGTCTACAAAGATGAACGTTTTACACACCACACACATGATTGCACGTAGGAAATCGGTTATACCAAACATGAATAAAACTGTATCATAGTTGTCCTTCAGTGGCTCACAAATGATGCTAAAGGCCAAAAATGTTGAAATCCAAGGTGGAAACTACTCTTTAAACAGAAGAAGAGATGCGTAAAACACCTGTATGATACGGGTTTCAAAAAACAGAGCAGAACTGGTTAATTTCAAGTTAAATAACGAGGAAAGTGTGTAAAGTAGGCCACTACTCGAGAGATAGTTGTTACTAGCAAGGTCACAAAGTAACTTTATTCGTTATAAATATTTTTTCCTTTTTTTTTCAGGCTAGAAAACGCATTGAGAGATCTTGGCGGTGACTGTAGTCAGGTTACCCTACCATATTGGGACTGCACTGCGGAATACTACGCAGACTTCATAGAACCGGACTCTGCTAAGCACTCAATTATCTTCTCAGATAAATTTGCAGGCAACGGGGAATTTGTAAGAAACGGAGCATTCAAAGACTGGGGACTTGTCCGAGATGTCTCATATGGTTGGATGCTGTTTGGTCGAGACCGAATTGAGAGATTAAAAAGAGAAGGGACAAATGATAGGATAGCAAACCCATATGATAGCTTGTCTATAGAATCGGACCATAATAGGATACATAATTTTGTCGGCGGTGGTCTTCTGGATATAAGCAACGCTCCTAGAGATCCCATGTTTTTTTTGTTACATTGTTATATTGATTATGTTTGGCAGGAAGTTAGGCTAGCAATGCACGCTCGTGGTTTAGATCCACAAATATACCCGTTTACAAGGGACTCCAACCATTATAAAGATTTACCAATGGACGGATTTGGAGATTGGACCAATGAAGAGGGATATTCGAACCAATGGTATGGAAGACACGTGCGATACGAACAGTCCTTTGACTGTGCGTCTAGATGTGACGGCATTGAAGGGTTAAGATGCATGGATGTTAGCGAGGGATGGGAGCGGCGGCGACAGTGTGTGTCTGTACGGCAAACACCAGTTACAACTCTACCACCTATTACAACTCTTCCACCATGGTGGAACTGGTGGAATAGGAGGAAAAAGCGTGCTGTCGATAGTCAACACGCCCACGACTGTGGCTCTGCTCATTCCAGAAAAGCCTTGGAACCTAAAGTCCTTGTTTGTGATAGACAAACCTGTCCATCAGGACCATCGTCCATGCAGAACACGTTTATTCTTAATGACGTCACAGACGCCTCTCTTTGGGTTTACATTCCTATCAAGGTAATTTATGAAAGACCTCGAGGACTACAGTTCCATGCGTATGCCTGCTACACGGGAAAACACGCCCCCGCCATCAACTCAACTATCGACATATATGATCCAGCGTTTAACCCTGATCTAGCACGACATTTGTATACCGGGGAAGCTCGATCTTACGAGTCCTGTCGAATCAGTGGCGAAGGTGCTGCGAAGATTTTTATAAGGGCTGATGGCATCAACTACAGTGGGAACTCTATGGAATATGCCATTATGGACGAACGCTATCCATTAAGTTCACAAAAGGCATTCATCCCGATAAAGGATCCAACTATCAATGATACAGAAGTGTGTTTACTGGCTTACGATTCGTGCGGCAGACTTTGTCTACCCACATGTCGTCTGAAGGGATCCCATCCACCTGCTTACGCACCCTGTACCGGCTGTGTCAGAGTCAACAATGCCTACCCAAGGATGTACGGACGGTCAATAGCAGATATTGTAGCTGTACAGTGGAGCTTCAATGACGTCGGCTACACTCAATTCCTTGATCCAACTGAGTCAGATGAAGATGTATTTTTGAAGTTTGTTTGCGATTCTTCCTCCAAATTCCCATGGCAACGGCAGGGACCTTCGTATAACTAGTACTCTATCGAAAAGTAAATATTTTTTCTTCTAATTAAAACAAAAAACATGTTTTGTTTAGGTAATAGTATAAGTTTATTTTAATCTTCTTTATTATGTTAAGAACAAATAAAATAAAATAAGTGAAAACCATGTGTCTTTTATATTGATTTTATTGGATATCTCGCGAGTATAGGGTTAATTGTACATTGAGTTTCTTATAAAAATGTAAACGCTTAAATAAATGAAGCGTCCTAATGCACCTTCGCTGTGACGTTATTACCATCTTAAGATGGCCCACAGCAGCCGCCACGTCAACTGCTTTAGTAGTAAGTAGTTACCCGTATGTTGTACAGGTGTGTGACCGCACAACGCACCAAACATAGTGGGTGCATATAGTGCATGATCGTTCGCACCGTGGTGCGCTTCTCCCCGCACACATGTGCGATTTGGTACAACTGGTTGACCAACATTACCGAATGATTTCGGTTTGGTTTGGTTTAATTTTACTTAACGTCCTATTAACAGCTAAGGCCATTTAAAGACGTGCCTCCATATGTGTAGTGTATGCGTGCTTGCGTGTGTGTA
>NW_018478710.1:0-2665 GCF_002113885.1 Mizuhopecten yessoensis | reverse complement strand
GTGCCACAAAAAGTGGATACTTGGGCGTAATTCTAACTGTATACACTAAAAAGTGGAGCCCTTCATGGAGTTTTTTTACTATAACCGATAGATATCGAAGCCTGGCTATGTTTCTTGATACGTCTAAAGATAACATACACCAACATTTCTTGCATATTGGTCGTTCTGTTATATTGGCCCTACACCTGAACATACTATGTTAAGGAAATAAAGTCTGCGGACTGCCTATCCCGGTAGGTTGCCCGGGGGTTGCCTGCTGCACAAGATGTAAAATATTTTTGGATTTGAAAGAAAGCCCACATTTGTTTATAGCTTTGATGAAAACAGTTCGTCTCATTGCTCGTTTCATCGGAAAGCCCGTGAAAAAAAGTATAGCCCGCGTTCAATACTCAAGAAATTATAGTAAGTGTTCAAGCTAATCTGTAGCTAACCTGGCCAAAAAAGCCAAGTGAGCTTATGCCGTGGTACATGTACTTCGTCCGTGGTACTTCGTCCGTCGTCCGTCTGTCCGTCCGACGTGAATGTTTTACCTAAAACAACTTCTCCATAGGATGATGGTATTAGTTTTGCCAGTTGATTGCTGGGATAAAGGACTCCCAAGTTTGTTCAAATGAATGACCTTTGGCCATTTTCAAAGTCACAGGAGTCAAGTATGTTAAAATATTTTCACACCTTTTTCTGATAACCAGAAAATAAAGTATGAGGATATTTGGCTGATAACATGCTGGGTTGAAGGGCTACCAAGTTTGATTACAACAATGACCTTGTCTTATATTATTCAAGGTCACATGGTACAATTATCTTAAAAAAACTTTCAAACAACTATTTTTAATAACCAAAAGGCCCAGTGTGAGAATATTCGGCCAGTAATATGCTGGCATGAAGGGCTAGCTAAGACCATGACCTAATTTCAAGGTCACACGAGTCAGATATGTTTAAAACATTTAAACGACTTCTGAATAACCAAAAGGTTCAGGGCAGTGTTACCTGGCCAGTAATATGCTGAAATATAGGGCTACTAAGTTTGTTCTAATGAATGACAATGACTTATATTCAACGCCACAGCGGTCAAAGTCTTAAACCTTTAACAAACATCTTTTGAATAACGATAAGGCACAGTTTGTTGATATCTAGCCAGTGGCAGGGTTGGGTAAAGTGCTACCCAGTTTGTTCAGATCAATGACCTTGACTTATATTCAAGGTCACAGGGGTCCTAAACATTTTTCATACAATTTCTTATAAATAGTCAAAAAGCCAAGGATTATGATATTTGGGCAGTGACATGCTGAAATAAAGGTCTATCAAGTTTGTTCAAATGAATTATCTTGACATATATTCAAGGTCACATGGGTCAAATATATTAAAACCTATGAACCATTTCTTCTGAATAACCAAAAGGTCCAGGGTGATGTAATTGAAGTTATTTAGCCAGTTACATACTTGGATGAAGGGCTACTACTTTTGTTCAAATAAATGACCTTGGCCTATATGTAAGGTCACAGTGGTCAAATATGTTTTAAACCTTTAATCGACATCTTCTGAATAATCATAAGGCATAGAATGTTGGTATTTGGCCAGTAGCATGCTTATGCGAATGGCAACAATGTCTTCAGAATGAATAACCTTGACCTATATTGCAAGGTCATACGGGTCAAATATGTTATAAACCTTTACATATCTTCTTCTAAATAACCAAATTCCACACATTTTGATAGTTGGCCAGTAACATGCTTGGATGAAGGGCTTTCAATATTTTTTTCATTTCAATCACCTTAACCCACTTTCAAAGTTATAGGGTTTAACTGTGTTTAAATCTTTTAACGAGTTCTTTTGAATTTTTTTAAAGTCATAAATACTGAAAGTTTGCATGTATCTTTATTTTAGTCCACTTTTAAGGCTACAAGTTTGAGATTATTACCACTGGGCATCTTGTTTAGAAGAGGGGATTGCGTTCTGAACACAACAATAATTAAAATCACAATTAACATTGCTAAGCTCTGATAACATCACCATTTCGATTCCTTTCAGACTGTTTTCCAGGAAAGTATGGCGATTACTGTAACAACGATTGCTCCACGGATTGTAAAGAGAGTACTTGTGAGAAGGACACCGGATATTGTTCTGGTATGAATAATATATGCATACGTAGGAAATAATAAGTTGTATTAAGTTAAAAGCATTCAATATGAAATGAGGTAATACTTGTTTAATAGGTATAAAAGACAGACACAATGTACGAACAAAGTGGATTACGCATATCATTAAAATGCATATGCATGTACTTACTCCTAATGACACTATGTTCGCTAGTAAATATCTGACTGACCATTCAGCTGTAAAGTGTATCAGTATAATTCATTAAACTTTTATTTTACTTTGATTATATGTATATGACCCCGGTGATTGCATGAATAATAGAACCAAATCTTCTCTCATGAACTTCATTGTTAAACTTGAAATAGATTCTGGTCCAAATGTAATTTTAACAATTAGGTTCTGATCCAAACGAAGAAAGAACAAAACAAAGACATACGTAGTCGAAATATATTCCATATAGATATATTCAAACACTGTAATCAGTACTGTTATATCGCATTTAAAAGATATTTACAAAAAAAAGAAACTTTCTAGACCTTTCGCTCGCTTGTTTACAGACCCTCTAATA
>NW_018478709.1:0-2662 GCF_002113885.1 Mizuhopecten yessoensis | reverse complement strand
AATTATAGACATACGTAGTTATAGACAGGTGGTAGTTATAGACAGTTGGTAGTGATAGACAGGTGGTAGTTATAAACAGATTGTAGTTATTAACAGGTGGTAGTTATAGACAGGTCACAGATATAGACAGGTGGTTGCTAGTGACAAGTAGGTTCTAAGGCAGGTTTGACATTTGTTACAGAAAGGGAGTCTTAAAGGCAGGGTTTAACTAGCTTTATACAGGTGATCTATAAGGCAGGTTTTAATGTACAGAGAGAGAATTTTGAAGTTTCGAAATAAAAACAACCCAAAATTAAGCGCACTGACAGTTACAGACAATTAAACGTAACGACCCATTTGTAACCATAAACATTTTATCGTCAAATCTTGCGTTCTACGGTTGTAATTGCTAAACTATCACATTTTATTACAAACCAAGTATTTTTCGGCATTATGATGTCGAGATTGTCTGCAAAATTATTTTTAATGGGCGATGTAAACACACGAAGAAAATAACTCCTACACAGATGCTACGAGACTAATTCTAATAGTTTGATAGAACAGATCGGGAAACAGGAAATATCTCTTGTTGAAATTGAAATCAATTGTAATAGACATTTCAATGATATGAAATTAACATGGATTTTGTTTGTTACATTTCAAATATTCAATTTCAAGATGCGATCTTGATGGGGGTATTCATTGTTTTGCTTTTCATTACTAAATTATTGCGAGATGTTTGGTGGTTTTTATACTTTGTTTAACGTCCTATTATCAGCTGAGGTCATTTTAGAGCGTGACTCCGTGTGCGTAACGCAAGCGTGCTTGTGTATGTATGCTGGTGGCAGGGAGCGTTGGTGCCTCCTTGTGATAGCGCGGATCTGACGCCGACTTTAGAGTGAAATACGATGACAAAGGCACAAAACATAGTATTCCACCCGGTTTAACCAGATATGCTGAAAGTTTAGCTGGGAATAACAATCACTATTTTAGGACTTTGTTATGTCCCGGCCTGGGGACAGAGCCCATTTGGCCAAACGCAAGGTATTGCGAGATGTATGTGTATTTCGCGTCAGTTACACGGAGACTCAGAAACTGTTTTATTCAGATGTAGGTATTTTATTCATTGAGCCTTGAATTCATTAAATCTCGCTGATATTTAATTACACGAATTAATCGTAACATGCAAAGGGAATTATTTTCTATCAGATTTGGTTATTTCGTTAGTGCTTAAAGTTCATCAACGAAAGAGACGGCTAATATGTAAAACTAAATCAATATAAGAAATCATAGAAGTGTTTTCTTCTAATAAAGTAAATGGGGCTGACTTTATTAATATCCCAATTGTCTCAAAAAAATCCAATAATTCATTCGCATCCCCGGGGGGTCGGGCGAAAATCATGCCGTTAAGCAGACTTACATATTTGTGTTTGAGCCCAGAAACCCAATATATTCCACTTCAAAAACAAAACTATGTTAAAACTACGCAAAATCATAAAACACGTTCTCCCGACACTAATTATTTACCAGTTTCCTGGTAGATAAAAACGTCAGATCAAAATAGCAAAGCATGGTCAACTTCTTATTTATAAAAAAAAAAAAAAGAATTTATTCATCATTTTTTTTTTCTTTCTTGACAGATGTTGTTTAAAATTACTACACAAACGTGTTAACTTATGTTTGATATTAATTTTACCGGTTTTGTGTTCTAAAAAAAGTCATAAGAAAGAAATTGTATCATGTTTGAAATACTATATCAAGCGCACAAGACGCCCGGTTATAAACTCCCGGGGAGAGTCTAAATGGAAAACGAACACCGTTTGCCAAAACACGGAAATTCTTGAACCTGCCAGACGGATCGGTGATGATTATATAACTGAAGCTCTACGGAGAAAGATTCAGAAAAATGTACCCATAATGTTATATCTCGATATATGCTTAATGTCACATTCCAGTTGAACTATCGTAAAAGGATTACCTAAGCAATGGAAAGCACAAATTGATGAAGGTTTTAAAACTCTTAAATTCTCGAAACATTTGGATATAACTTATAGGCGCCTATGAAGCATTAAACAAAATATCTTGATTTAATTTATAGTTTGCAATTTTGTAATTAACGAGTGATAGTCGTAACAAATTTAGAATCAAATGTTCACGAAGGTTCCTTTTGATTTTCGGAATGAAACGTGGAATGGGGTTCTAAATTGTCTGATGAAATTAATTCAATTGATCACCCAGCATCCGGGAACGTATTGAGACGGTAGCATTAATTTGGTACCAGATTCTCTCTGAATTCGAATTCATGGAATCTAAATCGGAGTATTGAGTTGATTTAATTTGCATGTAATTCCACTTTCAAGACAAAAAAATGGTTTCGGTTCCGGCAAAACGTGCGCAACTGATCCGAGGCGTAAGGGTTATAGTTCTTGTATGAATAAAAGCTAGCGGTTTGGTATTTAAGTGTGAGACACGTATCCCCATAAAGATGGCTTCTATATGGGGTTTCCTTGAAATAAAAAAATCTACGGTGGATGAAGTTCGGGTCTTCTCAAATTTCAAATCATCTGTTTACGGGTTTCACATCTGTAACATCAAATATCATGGTACTAAATGCGTGAAAACAATATTTCTTCAAATTGAAACATGATGCGCTGCAAAACGAAAATAAATAATAATAATAAAT
>NW_018478708.1:0-2659 GCF_002113885.1 Mizuhopecten yessoensis | reverse complement strand
ATGTACCCTATTTTACTGACCAGGTGACTGGGTTAGTTTAGGGGGCCGGGGGATGTCCCTGAGATGTACCCTATTTTATAATTACTGACCAGGTGACTGAGTTAGTTTAGGGGGATGGGGGGATATCCCTGATATGTACCCTATTTTACTGACCAGGTGACTGGGTTAGTTTAGGGGGCCGGGGGATGTCCCTGAGATGTACCCTATTTTATAATTACTGACCAGGTGACTGGGTTAGTTTAGGGGGCCGGGGGATGTCCCTGAGATGTACCCTATTTTATAATTACTGACCAGGTGACTGGGTTAGTTTAGGGGGGTGGGGGGATGTTCCTGATATGTACCCTTTTTTACTGACCAGGTGACTGGGTTAGTTTAGGGGGGTGGGGGGATGTTCCTGATATGTACCCTTTTTTACTGACCAGGTGACTGGGTTAGTTTAGGGGGGTGGGGGGATGTTCCTGATATGTACCCTATTTTACTGACCAGGTGACTGGGTTAGTTTAGGTGGCCGGGGGATGTCCCTGAGATGTACCCTATTTTATAATTACTGACCAGGTGACTGAGGTAGTTTAGGGGGATGGGGGGATATCCCTGATATGTCCCCTATTTTACTGACCAGGTGACTGGGTTAGTTTAGGTGGCCGGGGGATGTCCCTGAGATGTACCCTATTTTATAATTACTGACCAGGTGACTGGGTTAGTTTAGGGGGCCGGGGGATGTCCCTGAGATGTACCCTATTTTATAATTACTGACCAGGTGACTGGGTTAGTTTAGGGGGCCGGGGGATGTCCCTGAGATGTACCCTATTTTATAATTACTGACCAGGTGACTGGGTTAGTTTAGGGGGGTGGGGGGATGTTCCTGATATGTACCCTTTTTTACTGACCAGGTGACTGGGTTAGTTTAGGGGGGTGGGGGGATGTTCCTGATATGTACCCTATTTTACTGACCAGGTGACTGGGTTAGTTTAGGGGGCCGGGGGATGTCCCTGAGATGTACCCTATTTTATAATTACTGACCAGGTGACTGAGTTAGTTTAGGGGGTGTGGGGATGTCCCTGAGATGTACCCTATTTTACTGACCAGGTGACTGAGTTAGTTAAGTGGTAGGGGGATGTCCCTGAGATGTACCCTATTTTACTGACCAGGTGACTGGGTTAGTTTAGGTGGCCGGGGGATGTCCCTGAGATGTACCCTATTTTATAATTACTGACCAGGTGACTGAGGTAGTTTAGGGGGATGGGGGGATATCCCTGATATGTCCCCTATTTTACTGACCAGGTGACTGGGTTAGTTTAGGGGTTGGGGGATGTCCCTGAGATGTACCCTATTTTACTGACCAGGTGACTGGGTTAGTTTAGGGGGCCGGGGGATGTCCCTGAGATGTACCCTATTTTATAATTACTGACCAGGTGACTGAGGTAGTTTAGGGGGATGGGGGGATATCCCTGATATGTCCCCTATTTTACTGACCAGGTGACTGGGTTAGTTTAGGTGGCCGGGGGATGTCCCTGAGATGTACCCTATTTTATAATTACTGACCAGGTGACTGGGTTAGTTTAGGGGGCCGGGGGATGTCCCTGAGATGTACCCTATTTTATAATTACTGACCAGGTGACTGAGTTAGTTTAGGGGGATGGGGGGATATCCCTGATATGTCCCCTATTTTACTGACCAGGTGACTGGGTTAGTTTAGGTGGCCGGGGGATGTCCCTGAGATGTACCCTATTTTATAATTACTGACCAGGTGACTGAGTTAGTTTAGGGGGTGTGGGGATGTCCCTGAGATGTACCCTATTTTACTGACCAGGTGACTGGGTTAGTTTAGGTGGCCGGGGGATGTCCCTGAGATGTACCCTATTTTATAATTACTGACCAGGTGACTGGGTTAGTTTAGGGGGCCGGGGGATGTCCCTGAGATGTACCCTATTTTATAATTACTGACCAGGTGACTGAGGTAGTTTAGGGGGATGGGGGGATATCCCTGATATGTACCCTTTTTTACTGACCAGGTGACTGGGTTAGTTTAGGGGGATGGGGGGATATCCCTGATATGTCCCCTATTTTACTGACCAGGTGACTGGGTTAGTTTAGGGGGATGGGGGGATATCCCTGATATGTCCCCTATTTTACTGACCAGGTGACTGGGTTAGTTTAGGTGGCCGGGGGATGTCCCTGAGATGTACCCTATTTTATAATTACTGACCAGGTGACTGAGGTAGTTTAGGGGGATGGGGGGATATCCCTGATATGTCCCCTATTTTACTGACCAGGTGACTGGGTTAGTTTAGGTGGCCGGGGGATGTCCCTGAGATGTACCCTATTTTATAATTACTGACCAGGTGACTGAGTTAGTTAAGGGGGATGGGGGGATATCCCTGATATGTACCCTTTTTTACTGACCAGGTGACTGGGTTAGTTTAGGGGGGTGGGGGGATGTTCCTGATATGTACCCTATTTTACTGACCAGGTGACTGGGTTAGTTTAGGTGGCCGGGGGATGTCCCTGAGATGTACCCTATTTTATAATTACTGACCAGGTGACTGGGTTAGTTTAGGGGGGTGGGGGGATGTTCCTGATATGTACCCTATTTTACTGACCAGGTGACTGGGTAAGTTTAGGGGGGTGGGGGATGTCCCTGAGATGTACCCTATTTTAC
>NW_018478707.1:0-2656 GCF_002113885.1 Mizuhopecten yessoensis | reverse complement strand
AGTAACAACCCGTTATACACCAGACGGGTAATAACAATCCGTTATCAACCAGACTGGTAATAACAACCCGTTTTACACCAGGCGAGTAATAACAACCCGTTATACACCAGGCGAGTATTAACAACCCGTTGTACACCAGACGGGTAACAACAACCCGTTGTACACCAGACGGGTAATAACAACCCGTTATGATGGGTAATAACAACCTAACGAGTAATAATAACCCGTTATACACCAGACGAGTAATAACAACCCTTTATACACCAGATGGGTAATAACAACCTATTATACACCTGGCGAGTAATAACAACCCGTTATACACCAGACGGGTAATAACAACCCGTTATACACCAGACCGGTAATAACAACCCGTTATACACCAGACGAGTAATAACAACCCAATATACACCAGACGGGCAATAACAACCCGTTATACACCAGACGAGTAATAACAACCCAATATACACCAGACGGGTAATAACAACCCGTTATACACCAGACGAGAAATAACAACCCTTTATACACCAGATGGGTAATATCAACCTATTATACACCTGGCGAGTAATAACAACCCGTTATACACCAGCAGATGGGTAATAACAACCCGTTATACACCAAACGGGTAATAACAACCCGTTATACACCACGAGTATTAACAACCCGTTGTACACCAGACGGGTAACAACACCCCGTTGTACACCAGACGGGTAATAACAACCCGTTATACCCCAGACGGGTAATAACAACCCGTTATACACCAGGCGAGTATTAACACCCCGTTGTACACCAGACGGGTAACAACAACCCGTGGTACACCAGACGGGTAATAACAACCCGTTATACCCCAGACGGGTAATAACAACCCGTTATACACCAGACGAGTAATAACAACCCAATATACACCAGACGGGCAATAACAACCCGTTATACACCAGACGAGTAATAACAACCCAATATACACCAGACGGGTAATAACAACCCGTTATACACCAGACGGGAAATAACAACCCGTTATACACCAGGCGAGTATAACAACCCGTTATACACCAGATGGGTAATAACAACCTATTATACACCTGGCGAGTAATAACACCCCGTTATACACCAGAGGGGTAGTAAAAAGCCGTTATACACCAGACGGGTAATAACAACCCGTTATACACCAGGCGAGTATTAACACCCCGTTGTACACCAGACGGGTAACAACAACCCGTTGTACCCCAGACGGGTAATAACAACCCGTTATACACCAGACGGTAATAACAACACAACAAGCGATTAATAACAACCCGTTTTACAACAGAGCGGATCGTAACAACCCGTTATACACCAACAGGTAATAACCCCGTTATACACCTGGCGAGTAATAACAACCCGTTATACACCAGCAGATGGGTAATAACAACCCGTTATACACCAAACGGGTAATAACAACCCGTTATACACCACGAGTATTAACAACCCGTTGTACACCAGACGGGAAACAACAACCCGTTGTACACCAGACGGGTAATAACAACCCGTTATACACAAGACGGGAAATAACAACCCGTTATACAACAGACGGGAGACGGGTAATAACAACCCGTTATACACCAGAAGGGGAATAGCAACCCGTTATACAACAAGCGATTAATAACAACCCGTTTTACAACAGAGCGGATCGTAACAACCCGTTATACACCAACAGGTAATAACACCCCGTTTATACACCAGACGGGTAATAACAACCCGTTATACACCAGAAGGGGAATAGCAACCCGTTATACAACAAGCGATTAATAACAACCCGTTTTACAACAGACCGGATCGTAACAACCCGTTATACACCAACAGGTAATAACAACCCGTTTATACACCAGACGGGTAATAACAACCCGTTATACACCAGGTGAGTATAACAACCCGTTATACACCAGATGGGTAATAACAACCCATTATACACCGGACTGGTAATAACTACCCGTTATACACCAGGCGAGTAATAACAACCCGTTATACACCGGACGGGTAATAACAACCCGTTATACACCAGACAGTTAATAACAACCCGTTATACACCGGACGGGTATCGTAACAACCCGTTATACACCAACAGGTAATAACAACCCGTTTATACACCAGACGGGGAATAACAACCCGTTATACACCAGGCGAGTATAACAACCCGTTATACACCAGATGGGTAATAACAACCCGTTATACAACAGACCGGGTCGTAACAACATGTTATACACCTGACAGGTAATAACAACCCGTTATACACCAGACAGGAAATAACAACCCGTTATACCCCAGACGGGTAATAACAACCCGTTATACACCAGACAGGTAATAACAACCCGTTATACACCAGACTGGTAATAACAACCCATTATACACCAGACGGGTAATAACAACCCGTTATACACCAGGCGAGTATAACCATACGTTATACACCAGATGGGTAATAACAACCCGTTATACACCAGGCGGGTAATAACAACCCGTTATACACCAGGCGAGCATAACAACCCGTTATACACCAGATGGGTAATAACAACCCGTTATACATCGGACTGGTAACAACAACCTGTTATACAACAGACCGGGTCGTAACAACCCGTTATAAACCAGACAGGTAATAACAACCCGTTATACACCAGACTGGTAATAA
>NW_018478706.1:0-2654 GCF_002113885.1 Mizuhopecten yessoensis | reverse complement strand
TGTATTATGTATGACATTATTGTGTTGATGGGTCATTAAGACTACCACCACGTGGTACTGTATGACATTATTGCCATTGACAACATTTGTAAGAGTGTGGCTTATTCAGTCAAAATCCCTCCACATTTATTTAAGGAGCATTATTTTATAGATTTACCCATATATAGTTTCCTCTTTATGCCCTTTTCCTTTGTTTATACAATGTTGAATACCGTTGGCACACACCTGCTTTATGCGAATTTATTTCAAAATCCAAACATTCGTTCTTGAGCAGTAGTCTTTTAAAGAGCTAACCCTATATCCCACGTTGGGCTCCACCCTCTGCCCCAATACAGTCTGACCCCCTTATATACTTCAACATCTCAATTAGTTGGCCCAAGGTTACTCCATGCCAAATATAACTAAAATCCCTTCAGTCATTCAGGAAAAGTGGCCTTTTAAAAGAAATAAAACTGACGGACGGACAGATAACAAACGCGCTGCGCCACAGCATAAGCTCACAGGGCCCTTCTGGTCAGGTGAGCTGAAAATTTATTTAAAGTTTATTCCGGTAAATAATATTATTATTGAACAATCCTCTTCACCGGACTCAAAATCATACAATACAAAGTACATACTAATACTAATGATGTAAACAAAATGTACAGTGTAATATAAATAATAAAGACAGTTAAGTTCCGTTAAATTTTGATTAAAATTCATATTAAAATTTCGGCTCTCTAACTATAAATCAGGTCTTGATTTTCCCAAAACTTATCTTATATATTTAAAAAAAAAAAAGTTTTAAAGACCGAGTATTATTGTGTGACTTCCCTTATTTACGTATCATACATAGAACAGAGTATAGTGTTAGCCAATTTGCTATCCATGACATAGCAATCTTGGACAAGGACGCACGACGACAAAGGAATGATGATTATTATAGAACTAGAGGAGGAGGACAGAGGGAAGGAGTGAGGGAGGGAGTCACTTGAAATGCACGAGTTATTTATGTTCGTTAAGTTATCATCCTCAACTTGCATTGTCATGGAAACGCGACGAAACAAAAGCTCGGTCACATCACTGATGACTGGAAACAAGGGATCTTCAATGGCGTTATTTTGAAAGTCATTTGAAAAAGGACCAACCGTCAATACAGAAAAAATGCGGTCAAAAACAACGTCGTTTTCTATCGACACGTGACAAAAATGTCCTTGCCACGTTCGACCTTATTTAGGGTTTATAATTTCCCCCTAAAGCTTTGTCCTCGCTGACCTTTTGCTATTTCCCTGTCAGTCTTTTCTTTTACACTTGGCAACTTCCATTTACCAGCATCACCCATGATGCTTCAGTTCATCTTGTCGCGTGCCGTGCGCGAGCCATAGCACGTGCCACCAGATAAAATTGACGCGATGTCTCGTCTCATCCGGAGTAGAATTAAATAGTTCATTGAAGCATGAGCGCAAAAGTCCGGACAGAATGCCATGTAATTACTCCAGTTTAATGATCTCCGTTTTAACGACGTTCTGCTTTTATAGCGTGGCTGAGTATTATTGTTTGATTCGTGGCTGTGGCTAAACCGAGTCTAAATTTGGAAAAAGATTCTAAATGAGTATAACATGTTATATTATTCGTATATGAACGGATTGTAAATGTAAACTCATAACGGTGTGCCTTATGAAAGTGAACGGTTTATGCCGGCTTCGGAAACAAAACAAATTAAATATTCGTCATTGTTCATTTTGAAATTGCTGGCAATGACAGCCATACTGGGGTTATCGCTCATAAAATACACACATTGTTTGAAGGTGTTATTTATGACAGGTAAAGCCTCGTTTTGACAAACCTGTGCTTTACGCATGCCTGACTTTCCATCCATTTATAATTTATTAACCATAATTGTATAGAAAACGCGTTTGGTCTTTCGTTAACAACAAATGTAGCAGTTTATGAGAACTGTGAATGTCACAGGAACCCATTTTAACGTCAAAATAATTGTTTTTGTATCTTCTTACTTCGAAAATCAAAATACGGTTGATTGTACTGAACAAGAACTAATTTTGGCGAACTTTTATTTTTCTCTATCTTTCACGGGATTAATGCCATTTGGTAAAATATCCATGATAAAATATTGACGAGAAAGAGCTCAATATAAGTTGGGAATCTTGTGCCAAAATCCAGTTGTATATATTTTACCTCTATTTTATAAATTTGAAGCATATATATTTAATTCAGATCGATTGCTAAAAAGGTCTTTGGGAGGATTTGAGTGAATAACAAATATCAACTAACAATCATTGCTCAAAAATCTTATTAGCATTAGACTTTGAGAAACAAATATCCCAATTAATTTTTAACAAAGAAATACATATTAGTCTTTATTAGCGCGATGGTTTGTCAGAAATGATTCTAGCCGATTATTTTTTTGTAATTGCAATGTTTTGCCAAACAATATTCCAGTTACATTTGTAGAACGACGATTTGTCAGAAATTCACTTTCCATGTATATATGTGCACTGCATGGTTTGCCGGACACGAGTTTTTCGTTGCACCAACTCAAAATGGTAACCTTTTATCAGTGAATGTTGTGAGGGATACTAAATACATTTTTTACCGTTTCTGTCTACATGGGCGTAGCTATTCCGTCTTTGCGTATTGCAGAGTTATCTTCTCTT
>NW_018478705.1:0-2653 GCF_002113885.1 Mizuhopecten yessoensis | reverse complement strand
ATGTACCGCCTCTAATTGTGTGTGATGGACACAGAGTGTGAAAGTTGTCTTCAGTCCTCAATTGATGTATCTCCTCTAATTATGTGTGAGGGACACAGAGTGTGAAAGTGGTCTTCAGTCCTCAGGTAATGTATCTCCTCTAATTGTGTTTGATTGACACAGAGTGTGAAAGTGGTCCTCAGTCCTCAGGTAATGTATCTCCTCTAATTGTGTGTGAGGGACACAGAGTGTGAAAGTGGTCCTCAGTCCTCAAGTGATGTACCGCCTCTAATTGTGTGTGATTGACACAGAGTGTGAAATTGGTCATCAGTCCTCACGAATGTATCTCCTCTAATTGTGTCTGATTGACACAGAGTGTGAAAGTGGTCCTCAGTCCTCAGGTAATGTACTGCCTCTAATTGTGTGTGATTGACACAGAGTGTGAAATTGGTCATCAGTCATCACGAATGTATCTCCTCTAATTGTGTCTGATTGGCACAGAGTGTGAAAGTGGTCCTCAGTCCTCAGGTAATGTACCCCCTCTAATTATGTGTGAGGGACACAGAGTGTGAAAGAGGTCCTCAGTCCTCAGGTAATGTACCCCCTCTTATTATGTGTGAGGGACACAGAGTGTGAAAGTGGTCTTCAGTCCTCAAGTGATGTCCCTCCTCTAATTATGTATGATTGACACAGAGTGTGAAAGTGGTCCTCAGTCCTCAGGTAATGTACCGCATCTAATTGTGTGTGATGGACACAGAGTGTGAAAGTGGTCCTCAGTCCTCAAGTAATGTACCGCCGCTAATTGTGTGTGATGGACACAGAGTGTGAAAGTGGTCCCCAGTCCTCAGGTAATGTATCTCCTCTAATTGTGTGTGATTGACACAGAGTGTGAAAGTGGTCCTCAGTCCTCAGGTAATGTATCTCCTCTAATTGTGTGTGATTGACACAGAGTGTGAAAGTGGTCCTCAGTCCTCAGGTAATGTACCCCCTATAATTATGTGTGATTGACACAGAGTGTGAAAGTGGTCCTCAGTCCTCAGGTAATGTACCTCCTATAATTATGTGTGATTGACACAGAGTGTGAAAGTGGGCCTCAGTCCTCAGGTAATGTATCTCCCCTAATTGTGTGTGATTGACACATAGTGTGAAAGTGGGCCTCAGTCCTCAGGTAATGTACCTCCTCTAATTGTGTGTGAGGGACACTGAGTGTGAAAGTGGTCCTCAGTCCTCAAGTAATGTACCTCCCCTAATTGTGTGTGATTGACACAGATTGTGAAAGTGGTCCTCAGTCCTCAAGTAATGTACCTCCCCTAATTGTGTGTGATTGACACAGGTTGTGAAAGTGGTCCTCAGTCCTCAAGTAATGTACCTCCCCTAATTGTGTGTGATTGACACATAGTGTGAAAGTGGTCCTCAGTCCTCAAGTGATGTACCTCCCCTAATTGTGTGTGATTGACACAGAGTGTGAAAGTGGTGTTCAGTCCTCAGGTAATGTATCTCCTCTTATTGTGTGTGATTGACACAGAGTGTGAAAGTGGTCCTCAGTCCTCAAGTGATGTACCTCCTCTAATTGTGTGTGTGGTACACAGAGTGTGAAAGTGGTCCTCAGTCCTCAGGTAATGTACCCCCTCTTATTATGTGTGAGTGACACAGAGTGTGAAAGTGGTCCTCAGTCCTCAGGTAATGTATCTCCCCTTATTGTGTGTGATTGACACAGAGTGTGAAAGTGGTGTTCAGCCTCTAATTATGTGTGAGGGACACAGAGTGTGAAAGTGGTCCTCAGTCCTCAGGTAATGTATCTCCTCTAATTGTGGTTGATTGACACAGAGTGTGAAAGTGGTCCTCAGTCCTCAAGTGATGTACCTCCTCTAATTGTGTGTGTGGTACACAGAGTGTGAAAGTGGTCCTCAGTCCTCAGGTAATGTACTGCCTCTAATTGCGTGTGATTGACACAGAGTGTGAAAGTGGTCCTCAGTCCTCAGGTAATGTATCTCCTCTAATTGTGTTTGATTGACACAGAGTGTGAAAGTGGTCCTCAGTCCTCAGGTAATGTACTGCCTCTAATTGCGTGTGATTGACACAGAGTGTGAAAGTGGTCCTCAGTTCTCAGGTAATGTATCTCCTCTAATTGTGTGAGATTGACACAGAGTGTGAAAGTGGTCCTCAGTCCTCAGGTAATGTATCTCCTCTAATTGTGTTTGATTGACACAGAGTGTGAAAGTGGTCCTCAGTCCTCAAGTAATGTATCTCCTCTAAGTGTCTGTGATTGACACAGAGTGTGAAAGTGGTCCTTAGTCCTCAGGTAATGTACCCCCTCTAATTATATGTGAGGGACACAGAGTGTGAAAGTGGTCCTCAGTGGTCCTCAGTCCTCATTTCAAAATCTTTTTACTTACATTTTCCCTTCATAACACACATTTCCAGGGCCCAAACTACAGCATCTCTATATATATCTAGTATCCTTTGTTATACACAACACAGATATCCAGGGCCCAAACTACAGCACTCCTCTCTACTTACCTTTGTTCTACACAACACAGATCTCCAGGGCCCAGACTACAGCACTCCTCTCTACTAACCTTTGTTCTACACAACACAGATATCCAGGGCCCAGACTACAGCACCCATCTCTACTTACCTTTGCTCTACACAACACTGATCTCCAGGGCCCAAA
>NW_018478704.1:0-2649 GCF_002113885.1 Mizuhopecten yessoensis | reverse complement strand
AGAGAATAACAACATAGCAGGAATAGTTTAGGTCGGGGATAATTAAAACATAGGAGGAAAAGTCAAGGTGGGAGAAGGAATAGCTAAGAATGGAGAGAATAACAACGGAAAAGGATTAGTTACTATGGTGATATTGTGTAACAAAGGGGAGAAAAATGAGAAATTCGACAAATTATATACAAAAAATGTTGACATTGTTGTAAAAAGAAAGTGGAAAGCATTGTATCTCTATGTATTGTATTAGAATATTGAAAGAAAATATAAAATGCAGAAAGAAAAAAAATGAAAAAAATGTAATGGGTGGAGTGAATTACAACGAAGAAGGGTGGATTCAGAGCGGGAGAATGACAACCTAGCATTATAATACTGACCCTTCTCACCATAAAATGGATTGGGCCTCAAACACGTTTCTTTTCTTTTGCATCGCGATTTGGGTTTTTTCTGTACCTAGACTAGGGGATAATAAGAAAACCAGAGTAAAGAGAATGGCATGAGGCGCATCAATATTTTATCAAATCTCTTGGAAATAAGTTCATCTGGGAATCACTTTTCCAATGTATCTATCAGCCTGTTTATATCCTCAACGTCCCCCATATCTCTGCAGTGAAGTAGTTAAATGTGTCCCTATAAGGATTACACGCCTAAATACCATCCTATTTGGATGTCACGCGTAATTAAGTGATATACATGACGGCGAGTACAGGTCTGTTTTACAAACACAGACACACGATACACAATCGCCCACACAGTATAATTACCTTTACGGTAGCCTGCAGATTGTCTCTAACTAGGACCTACACATTCCTCAGGGAGCTATTATTAATAAAAAAAAATACTACACAAACCTAACATCTGAAGATAAACCGGGCATACAAATATGACCGACAAAACTTTGTTTTTTATATAATCAATATTATAATTAACAACAAATATAAACGTTCTATTAAAACTTTCAAAACAAGTTCATTGACAAATGACATAAAACGATATGTAGACTACATTGTAATCATTTTTGAAAAAAATAGCTGCAGGACATCTAGATGATTAAAATTGCAAGGTAGCTGATAGGGGAGGAGGGAGGGATCAATTTAAGTTTTCACAATTTTTTCTCAAACCAATATGGCGTCTTGATACAGCAGCGAGAGTGAGGAGTTTATCAGCTTCCACCCCACGGGGCTCTCGCTGCTACCTCTCTGACCAATGGGCATTAACCTTGGCCCATTTTAACCAATGGTAGCTGGCCTTGACATAACTTCAACGTACATAAATATTGAGAACTGATGTCACAAAATACGGACTCAAAATCTATAAAAAAAACAGACGAAATAATTTCATCTATACTTTAATTTTTTTACTTCTTCATCTCTATTATTTGTTCATAAAAGTCCCGAAAGGTATGGTTTTCTTTTCGAAATGTTTTATCAAGCTTTTATCATGTCGGAAAAAAACAATTTCCAATTCATAGTGATGGTTTTTGGTAGTGGTACGGGGAACCTTAAAGCGACACACTTTTAGCAGTTTTACCGTTAGTTTAAGTATGACAGGACTAAATGCATGTTGGTCGGATGATACAGAGACACGTCAATCACTCCTCACGTAAACAAAAACTACCAACGGATCTACTATTCTAAAATCGTCAGGAATGAAGTTTGAGTTTAATTTTACAGCCAAAAACTGCATGTAAATCTTACGTGAAAGATGATGCCCATTAGGTTATGGAGATAAAAGGAAGTAGAAGTTGACTGTTGACTTATCAGACTGTCACTCAAATCGAACTATAGAACACGGTCCCCCAGTGAGTGGTGGTTGGTGGTTGTATTTATTATGTATTGTGTGCATTTATCATAAATAATTTCATGATAAAAGTGCTAAATTTGCTCAGACGAAAGGACAGCTAAATTTGCTTACCTGGTCGGGTACGGCCTGGGTCTGAAGGGCCGATTGCTATGAATGGCAGATGTCACTCGAAAGCTAATTACTTAATTGCCATTGTGTAATTACTGTGCTTAGGACATGATTATGATTTGTAACTTCAGGTGGTTAGGACCTAGAGAAAGTTATTCTAATACATTTATATTTGGACCATACAACATCTCCAGAACGTTTACTTTTCAAATTAGATAACAACACCCCACAAAAGTGTTGTTATACATTCGAGCCATATATTACACGGTTCCGTATCTCACACTGACAATAACGGATGTTGGTTAAGAAGTTAATTGACGAATAAACAGTAAAAGGGTTCCCTATAATTCTCTACGTCATTTTTAGCCGCCAAGCATAAATTCTACATAGAGATATTCTATCTTGTGAAGCCTTTGTGTTAAAATTAGATATGTAGATATAGAAACAATCAAGTGAAATAGAGTTGATCACCGCGTACTGTTAAATGACTTGCGGTCATTCTCACGCGATATAGGTTGCAACATCATGAAGTAATACAATCAAAACAAGTATCAAGATAACACCAACACATAAAAAGCGTAGCTGGAATCAAAATCGAATAAACCATTATATAATTAACAACTTTGAAGACGGAAAAAAACATTACATGAGGAACCGTGAAATATTACAAGGAAACAGTCACCCGAGTAATAAGGGTTCTACACAAGGAAACAGTCACCCTAGTAATAAGGGTTATACACAAGG
>NW_018478703.1:0-2648 GCF_002113885.1 Mizuhopecten yessoensis | reverse complement strand
CACACATACTTATCATAATGAGGCGCAATATATCTTATAGAATATGAGTAGCATTGCTATTTTAATGAGAGACAATATTATCTTATATACATGTTAAAGGAATGTATATATAGACTTGCAATTAGGGACAGTATATCTATGACAAATTTCAAGCATATCTGTTATAATGAAGTGTAGTACAGTTTATATCTTATATAATGGGAAAGCATATAATTATACACTCTTATGTGTTTAAAATAAAAGGACACAGAAAGATTGCCGACAAGAAATGTGGAGTCTGGCAGAAATCATCCCAGACGATCATTCAGTGGCTTTCAGCAGGTCATTTCTTCCCCTTTAAACGTAAAAAGATACGTTAACAATCCCACATAATCATAACGCTACCTGTACTATTCCGTGTTGATATAATAATTTAAAAGTGAATGTCTCTATAGCGGTTCATTCCTAGCCTCACTGTCAAGCTTTACTAGCAATGTCTACGCCTTTTGACCTGGTTTAGCGAGGGAAATAAATTCAAAAGATAGGAACACGATGTGCCTTGTAAACAACACGGACTTTAATGTTTTTAACCCCATTTTGTCGGGTTTCTTAACTTAATTTAACGAACATTAATCTCTTAAAATTAAAATGCTTGTCTTCTTTTCTGTCTAGTGGTGAACTTTTCGGATTCTAGACTTTTAATGTAAACATTTTGTTTATCATAGTACAGTATTGTGTCATCAATAAAGTCAAAAATACGTCACATTGTCAACACACATTCGAATAATCTCAGGTCAGAGCCAATACAATACATTCCATCGTCAGCAAACAAGGGCACTATCTCAGCTGCTTCTATCGTGGCTCAACAAAAACATTATCTTAACCTTTGAAACAACGTTTGATTTAACTTGAACACCCTCTTATAAAAATGTTTCCTCTATCATTTTTGTTTGTGTTTTAGACTCTTCACACTATCAAACGTCATACTTATATATATGAAGGAACGCCTTCATTATCTTGGTATGTCTTTTTTGTCTGAGAAAGGCGAATGGCGATATACATATACAAATGAATGTTTGTAAATTGTTTTGGAGCATATTTTGTGAAAAAGCACCGTAAATGCTACAACAAGATATAACGAATATGAAATTGTGAGAATGATTGAGTATATCTTCGTCGAGCTAGGTGGCACGCTTTTAAGCAGACTGTGCATTCTTACGGGAACAAACTGTGTCCCTGATCTGGCCTACTTGTTTTTGTTTTCGTTCGAGGTACACTTTATTGATGAGCTTATCAGGACTGGTAATGAGAACCAAAAAATTAAAGCCAAGTCCTTCAATTTCACTTTCAGATATGAAGACGACGTGCTGTTTAAAAATAACGAGAAATTTGTTTTCCACGTAGACCGTGCATTACCTCCTGAGATTGAAATCATTGACATTACAGTCTGTTCTACTCCAACCGCCTTCCTCGATCTTCACCTTCAACATGACTAACAGAGACGGCTTTCTACTAAGCTGTGCGATATGCGGGACGATTTCGAATTTCCGATCTTGAAATTTTCCCTTTCTTGATAGTGGCATCTCTGGTTCCCAATATACGGTGTTAAAATGTCGCAGTTGGTTCAAGAGCTTCATCTAAACTTCAATTTCCGTAAGTGATGTCGACTGCTGATGAACAAACTAGCCATGTTCCCAAAGTTGCAGGTTGGTGCACATTTAGCGGCATACCAGACAGAGGCTCCCTGTGATTTGCTAAGTTTCTTTGTGAGATTTTGACAATATCAATATTGCAAGAAATGAAAAAAAATGTCATTCCTTACAATTTCATTTCGAAAACAAACATCGATTTGTGATATACAGGTAAGGGAATGTTTATTTTTCATATTCTAACAACAACTACAACAACACAATAATGCGGATTGATTATTTGAACAATCAGAATTGAGTATATTAAAGGCTTAGTCAGTGATATTGAAGATGAAATATTATTAATTCGACGTCCGATTTAGAAAAAAGTATCAAATAATGGTTTCTTTAACACGAACGTCTGTGACAGAAGTCACTGTGCCCTAAATTACCTTTGCAACTTAAGGACAATACAAACGTGTCAGTAATGGCGACGATTTATTCATAAGATAACGGTGTCTTTACCGTTCATGGTTAGTAGTACTCAGCTACCGTCCTTGATTAGTCTGGTTAGGAGTGACAGTACAAACAGGTTTATGTTCTAGACGATAAAATAGCGGAGTTGTCTGTCGGCCCCCATATGATTACGACTACATCGCTGTACACACAGATTAAAAACAGTCTTGATGAGATAACCAGCGTCCGGACCTGAAACACTGACCACATCGGTGATTCGTTTATTGGCACAGTACGGACCTTCCTATGGAATCGCCAGATCGATAGCGGAGGTCGTGTCCGTCGGCGTTTAGATGATCGATACGGGTTTATCAAACGTGATGAGTATATTGTTCGGTCCACACAATCACCCAAACTATAATTGGCAACTACGTAACACACAATCTCCCAAACTATAATTGGCAACTACGTAACACACAATCACCCAAACTATAATTTTTAATACCACATAACACTCACCATCATCCAAACTATAATTTGCAACTACGCAAAACACAATCATCCAAACTATAATTGTCAACCACA
>NW_018478702.1:0-2647 GCF_002113885.1 Mizuhopecten yessoensis | reverse complement strand
TAAACCACAATCCAGCCTAATAGGGTCATAGCAGGAGGAATTTTATGCTATTTAACTATGTTTCATCCGTGTTTCATTTTCAAACTTACCATTCTAACGAATTGAAGTCGTACAATATGAGTCATATTAGCGGTTTTATATCATTTACTCTATACACAATTTAATCGTAAGCGACATGTGTGTGGTTTCTACAAGGTGAACATATCAGAATGAGACGAGTAAGGTTTAAAATTGGAAACATCGATAACTCTAATGGGAATAAAGTGTTCGTCATAATTGCATGTGTGTATATTAAACAATACCGGTTAATTAGTCGGCATCATGTTTACAAAGTGTGTTCGCAGGATACTTATTCATTTTTGTACAAAGCATTGTTTTCGTTTCGCTTATTTGCAAACTCATTGAGGCATACAAACATTGTTAAGCAATCTACAAGCTCAATGAATCTTAAACGCATTTAACGTATCCACAAGCTCAATGAGCCACATATTATTCGTTGAGTAATCCACAAACTCGTTGAAGCATAAACACATTGTTAAGTTATCCACGAAAATTGATCAGGCACATCTAGTAAATAAACCACATCAGTCTGAATGGCTTTAAATGAACATATTGCTGTTAAAATTAAGTGTCGACATGTGTTTACCACACATAAGATACAGGTGTATTTTTTATTATTACGATACTATAGATTGTGGGAATTATTTCTGGAACGCTTTACACGATAAAAAGATCCCAAAGTTATTTTTTTTTAGGTTATAGGAGGTACACTTTAGATTAAGATTTTTAACAAATGAGATGGCCATATGGTGCAGTGAAAAAGTCGACATTGTTAAGCTTTTTGTACATTTTTAAATAGGTTCCTCTTTCTTCGTATTTCTTGTGATTGTTTCGCGTGTATTTTACATCATGACCTNTTTTGTTTTTATAGTGTACTACGTTTTCGTTAACGGGAATATCAATAGCAGTGCGCTAGCAGATTAAATCCCATTTCTAAGCCATCGTTTGTTTTGCTAATGGACACCATGACCACCTCCTCTACCAGATGGTTGTGCTGTGAAGACCCACTTTGGGCCGCATGGTTTTTCTGTGGTTGTAACTAAATAAATTTGACACGCGAACAACTTGCTTTTAAAGAAAATCTGATTTTAAGTATATTTCTAATCGGATTACTATACAATATAACGTTGGTCTGTCGGTGTAATGGGCGAGCGCGCGCGGCGGCTGGAGGGTCTGTGCTCTACCATAACACGCAGATACGTCTAATCCCAGTCACAAACATATCAATAAATCCACATCTAATCAGATAATATCCTAAACGCCGTAATGCAATTATTCATGATGCGAGCAGCATTATAACATTATAAATATGAAACAAAGATGGAGGATAAATTATTTATCCCATTCTACGCCATAATTTAATCTAAGTGACAAAGTGCAGAAATTCCCAGCGACTTGGTGGTTTGGGATATAATAAGAATAGCGATGCCTGTGGAATAATTCTACAGAACGCTCTGACAGACAGACTTATATTGGCTATTATTCATTTATAATCTGATTTCCTGAGATCTTTCTGATGTAGTAAGTAAGAAATTTCGCAGTGACCTGAAACTTATGGAAAAGCGACCTTTGCAACAAACATAAAATTTGTAAAATATGTGCAAAGTAAAGGGAATGAATACCGAAAACCCGTCTGTGGCTTTTATAAAGTATCTCCTCAGATAGATATAAATCCCAAATGTGACTTGAAAGATTTGATATAAAATTCATATCTTGACTGTTCTAACGTTATGGAACATTTAAACCACAATCCAGCCTAATAGGGTCATAGCAGGAGGAATTTTATGCTATTTAACTATGTTTCATCCGTGTTTCATTTTCAAACTTACCATTCTAACGAATTGAAGTCGTACAATATGAGTCATATTAGCGGTTTTATATCATTTACTCTATACACAATTTAATCGTAAGCGACATGTGTGTGGTTTCTACAAGGTGAACATATCAGAATGAGACGAGTAAGGTTTAAAATTGGAAACATCGATAACTCTAATGGGAATAAAGTGTTCGTCATAATTGCATGTGTGTATATTAAACAATACCGGTTAATTAGTCGGCATCATGTTTACAAAGTGTGTTCGCAGGATACTTATTCATTTTTGTACAAAGCATTGTTTTCGTTTCGCTTATTTGCAAACTCATTGAGGCATACAAACATTGTTAAGCAATCTACAAGCTCAATGAATCTTAAACGCATTTAACGTATCCACAAGCTCAATGAGCCACATATTATTCGTTGAGTAATCCACAAACTCGTTGAAGCATAAACACATTGTTAAGTTATCCACGAAAATTGATCAGGCACATCTAGTAAATAAACCACATCAGTCTGAATGGCTTTAAATGAACATATTGCTGTTAAAATTAAGTGTCGACATGTGTTTACCACACATAAGATACAGGTGTATTTTTTATTATTACGATACTATAGATTGTGGGAATTATTTCTGGAACGCTTTACACGATAAAAAGATCCCAAAGTTATTTTTTTTTAGGTTATAGGAGGTACACTTTAGATTAAGATTTTTAACAAATGAGATGGCCATATGGTGCAGTGAAAAAGTCGACATTGTTAAGCTTTTTGTAC
>NW_018478701.1:0-2644 GCF_002113885.1 Mizuhopecten yessoensis | reverse complement strand
TGTGGTAGATACGCGTTAATCATGGATCACTGTGTTTATATTTTGCTCACAATTAAAGTTTGATCGAAACAATTCCAAAGAAAACAAACGTTTCAACACTATTTTACTTACATGTATATTCAGAAATTTAACGTTGTTTTGTTTCATATTGACACAAAAATGAAACACCTCATTTAAAGGGGCCATAATCAATATTATAGTATACAATTGTGAAGGTTTTGTAGGCTTTGATAACATGTAAAGAGTTAAATGTAAACTAATAACTGTATGCGCGGTTTAGCATCATTCTCCATTGATCTGTGTGCGTGTGTAAGTGCCAAAGTATCTAATAGAAATCTTTGAACATTGAAATAATACTTATCTTTAATACAGGAACGATTTTAATCAATAAGGATTAATTCGATAAACGTGTAGCGCGAATTTGTGTAAATAAAATACATAGAGTATGTTATGTTTATATAAACTATAACACAGGTTTTAGGCAAATGCTGAACTGTTGATTATAGATAAAGTTATTTATACACGTTTTGATAACTTTGAACATGCGGCCAGTAAGAAAGGTAATACAAAATGTATGTTGCAAATCAATACCAGCAGTCTATTACCAAATGCAATAAATGTGTATGTAATAATTATTTTGTTTTGTTTTTTAAATATTTTCCGTCGCCATTCAAATGTGTTAATCCAATGTCTCCCAGTGCCGATTTAATGGGGAAAAGAAATGTGAAAATGTATGCAAACAACAATGCCTTTTCGGAACGCCTTCTGTTACGTGTCTTCATTAAGGAAATGGACATTCACTTTTGTAGGCTGTTAGAGAAGAAGCATGTTAGCACACTCGAATAATTAGATCTTTTTTCCAAGAGAATAAAATTATATTTTCGTTTAACGTTTTAACAAACTACTACTTTATGTAATCGAATTATTATTTTGTTTTAAGAAAATATTTTTCTTTTAAGTAATAATTTGGTTTATGGTTCATGTTTTCAGCAAAATTCTGTTCATTCATAGTTTTAAATGCTCATTATGATTCTGAGTAAAGATACACAACGTAATTATTCAACAACCTGAAATATTAAGCAGCTGTGGTCAACTAGATGTATTGGCGCCAACCTTAAAAAGCAAATCGATAGAGGGAGTACAAAGAAGAGCAACCAAGTGCCTCCCAGACATGAGTTACCTCAGCTACAACCATAGACTGGAAAGACTCCAGCTACCAACATTAGACTTCAGAAGAGTTAGAGGAGACATGATATAACTATATAACAATTTTAAGTGAGTATACGACCAGGAATGCTGCAATGCAGTCGTGTTATGGGATGACGTCGCTCAACGACACAGCCGTCGGGTCAACTCAAAAAAGATATACCCAAAACGATCTTTAACCATGCTAAGGAAAAACTCTTTTTCAAAAAGATCGGCATCAACATGGAATAAACTACATGTATATGTTACTTCAGCAGAAAATGTTAAACATTTAAAACTGAACTAGACAACCACTTGAAAAACAGAGCTGCAGAGCTGCAATCATATAATTGTCAAATAGTATATATTATATGCATAATAATAGCGTGTATGTATTTTTTGTGTCTGATATTGAGGGCTTTATGGATAAGTCCTAAACCGGAAATAAAATTATCTTCTCCTATCTTATAAATGAAAGTGATAAGTTATATCATGTTTTATCTTGAAAAAAGATTTATTTTTTCGAAATCGAACAAATTAATATTTTAGAAATTTGCTTACATTAAATGATTAATCCTTTAAAAAATTTGGAAAAAAACATGTTTTAATATTTTCTTTATCGATGCCATATTATCCCTATACACAATATACACCTAACAGTTTGTTACATTTTGTAGCATTTCAATTATTGGCGTTTTGTTAAGAACTGACACAATACCGTTTTTCTGGTAAAAACATAAATGTATTATTTATGATTTGTTATAAACTTTATCACCCGATCTCATTATATAGCATTATACATGTAAGAGACAGTTTCAATCTTGCTTCCGCACCTTCTCTTTCACTCTCGAACTTATCAGCGCATAACCGTATGTTAAAAATGTTATTTATACCTGTATTCATATGACTTGGAACACTTTTGCGTTTGCATTTGTGCAAAATTATGTACAGTAATTTTGTAATTGTATGAAGCGAAACTTGTAAAAGTGCGAAAATTCCTCTTGTATGCTAATTCACGTAAATATACAATATTGGATATTAATGGAAAACATGCTGAATATGTAAAATGGTAATGTATGGCACTACATCATATCAATACCTGTTCCATAATTGCAGGTTGATTTTTCTAAGATATCTTTGTAAGTATTAGGTAATTGGACTAAAAAGCTTTTTTTAGCACATAAAATTGAATATAAATTTGTTTGTTTAGACAAAAGCAAAAGTGCCCGTAGCAAAATGGACAAATATATATCATAAAGATAACAAAAAAAACCCACATCATATCGGAAAAAGTATAAATAAATAAATCCAAAAAACAAAAACCATGATTACAACAGATAATGACACAACATAAGATCGGGGGAAGAAATAACAGGTTGTGTCACAACAGCATATTAAGGGAAAATATAACAACAGGTTGTAACACAACATCATATCGGGGGAGAAGATGACAACTGGT
>NW_018478700.1:0-2644 GCF_002113885.1 Mizuhopecten yessoensis | reverse complement strand
GTATCCTAGGGGATACTTGGATGAGGGGGCCATTCTATTTCGCTATGCCTGTGGCTAGCGAGGGAAATAAACAGCACATTTGAAGAAGGCATCAAAGCATAAAAAATATGCACAGCTGCAATATGGAGTATTATTAGTTTATTACAACCTATTCAAAATCTATCACAGCAAATTTTCATGAAAACTGCCAATTTCAAGAAAATTCATACTCTGAGAACGTTTATTTAACGTCAATTGTCTGACGATAGTTGGCTACTACCAACTTTCTCAAAAATATAGCAGTAAATACAAATAGCAAAGTCTACTCAATAGCCTTAACGTAACAGTTTATCAGTCACTACCCACAAAAATGTCCAAAATGCACGCAGTACTAAATCAAACCACAATAACAGTTCAAACGGTCTCCAGTACTGATTGCGCAAAGGTTGACTCCCTGTCAACCCCACGGTAATAAAACCGGAAAAAGGTTTAAGAATATCTTAACTGTACACCAGCTGTTATGTTCTTTACCTAGACACACCTAACCAAACATCAGGTCAAGATGGCTTCTCAAAACATGTGCTTTTATTACCCATCATGCAATACATTACGTAATACAAATTACCGACATAGCATCCGTCAGCATCCGTAACCGATCCGCTACGGAGCGTTTACAACCACTTGTACATACAATGTACAGAAACACTACATCCCTCCACCCACAGTGAAGACATTCACCGATTGTGAGATGCTGNTAACAGAAACTCAAAATAATGTGTTCAATGCTAGCTAATCACGAACATACTCCTTCAAGTACGATGGTGGTTTACGCGGTCTTTGGGGTCTCCTTGAAGGTTCTCCTGGACTAATCGACGATTTTGTTGATGGTACAGGTGTCGATGTGTTATCTGCAGGCTTTGGTTTACCAACTGAGTTGTTTGGCTCAGTAACCGGTACAGATACAGGTACAGAGGTAGGTATGGTGTCATAAAAGTCTTTGTCGGGGTCGACTTCTTTCACAGGGAGACAATGTCTTTGGCTTAAGTGGTCTACATGGCATCTAGCCACTGTTCCATTTTCCCCCTTTATGGTATAGGACAGGGGTCCATTTCGCGACACGATTTCACCCGATTTCCACTTAGGTCCAGCATAGAAGTTCTTCGCGAATATGGAATCTCCCTCAGCGAAATGACGTTCCTTCGTGTGCTGATCAAGTTGTTTCTTCTGCAACAGCTGTTGTTGCTGTACACGCTCACGAACTTCAGGATGAACTAAGTTAAGTTTTGTCGTGACTCTACGGTTGAACAAGAGTTCTGCTGGAGACAATCCAAACGACAAAGTTTTTTATCCAGACTACCCTCTGTGTTCTGTTGTTTCTTCATGCCCTCCTTGAATCCCCGCACTGCCCGCTCTGCCAGTCCGTTTGAAGCGGGGTGGTGTGGCGAAGTCCTTACATGTTTTATGCCATTCTCTGACATAAAAACACTGAATTCCTCACTCACGAAGCACGGACCGTTGTCCGACACTAACATTTCTGGCAATCCATGTTGCGCAAACACGCACCGCAGTCTCTCGATAGTGATTGCCGATGTGGATGAGTTTGTAACCAAAATCTCAACCCACTTACTGTATGCGTCAATGACGACCAGGTACATGTGACCCAGAAATGGACCTGCGTAGTCCACATGTACGCGTGACCATGGCCTCGATGGCCAGTCCCATGAATGAAGTGGTGCCATTGCCGGTATGGAAGCCTGTAGTTGACACGACTCACAACACTTCACTCGCTCCTCGATTTCGGCGTCAATGCCTGGCCACCAGACGTACCCTCGAGCTAAACTTTTCATCTTGACGATGCCTGGGTGACCTTCATGAAGGGCGTCGAGCAACGATGCTCGTCCAAATGTAGGGATTACTACGCGATTCCCCCACAGTAGAACATCCTCATACAGATTGAGTTCATGTCTCCGGTTGTGATAGGGTTTTAACCGTTCATTCGGACACTTCTCTCCCCAACCTCTGTACACCCAGCCGATAACTTCCTGTAACGTAGGGTCCTGTTTTGTCCAGGTTTGCACTTGCTCAAAGGTTACGGGCGAAGAGTTAAGCGTGTCCATCATCAAAATCATTTCTCCTGGAACTGGTACCTCATCTACAGTTTCACTCAGAGGTAATCGACTAAGCCCATCGGCGTTAGCATTCAATGTTCCCGGACGGTAGATTAAGTCGTACTCGTATGCCGCGAGTAGAAGCGCCCACCTCTGGATGCGTGCAGATGCCATAGTCGGAATGGACCGATCAGTCTTGAAAATCCCCAATAACGGCTTGTGATCTGTATTTATGGTAAATGTCCTTCCATATAAATACTGGTGAAACTTTTTCACACCAAAGATAAGGGCTGCGCCCTCCTTATCCAATTGAGAGTAGTTCTTTTCAGCCGGTGCCAGCGAACGCGACGCGTAGGCGATAGGCCGTTCCTTGCCGTCTGGCTCGACATGCGATAGAACCGCACCAAGGCCATAAGGAGAAGCATCACACGACAACACTAGCTTCTTCTTCGGATCGTAATGCACGAGTACCGTATCCCGACTGTAAAAGTTCCTTGGCCTTGACGAACGCTTTTTCCCCACTTCCAGTCAGTCTCCTTGGCTAACAACATGTGAAG
>NW_018478699.1:0-2644 GCF_002113885.1 Mizuhopecten yessoensis | reverse complement strand
GAGGGTACATACATACAGGTGGTAGTTATAGACAGCGGGTACATACATACAGGTGGTAANAGACAGAGGGTACATATATACAGGTGGTAGTTAAAGACAGAGGGTACATACATACAGGTGTAGTTAAAGACTGAGGGTACATATATACAGGTGGTAGATAGATACAGGTGGTAGTTATATACAGCTGGTAGTTATATACAGCTGGTAGTTATGGGCAGATGGTAGATATAGACAGAAGATAGTTATAGATATATACACATGATTGTTTTAGAAAGGTTGTAGTTTTAGAAAGGTTGTAGTTTTAGACAGGTGGTAGTCATGGACAGATGGTAGATATACACTTCCATCCAAAAGTTCTGTTACATATTTTAAATTTTGCTGATAAATTATCTTTGACAAAACTATTGGAAAAAATAATTTTCTTTAAATGTTTTTCTATTAAAGAAAAGGGTGATAATGTTATTAAGATGATTTGCAATCATTGATTATCCAAATTGAATCACAATAAGGGTTTTGTCAAACAATTCTGTTAATTCACATTTTACATAAATCTATCAGATGCTTGAGAATTGTTAGATTTAATGAAATGTATTCGGTTTTTAATTTTAACTTAATTTGAAATGACAAAATACATCACTTTTCACCATTCATTGATTATTTGTTATCTTTAAAGTATAGTTGTACTATTCAATCGCTTTGCAAATACTCATGAGAAGAAATGCAGCGAATGACAAGAGAAGAACGATTCCAGTGTGTTTTTTACCATCGCAATGGTGTTGCTGCCTCCCAAACTTCAAGAACTCTTGGAACCAGCAGGTAAGTGAATGTTTTAATCGCGGATTTTGGTTCTTTTGCAAACTTTCTTATCCAGAACCTGTCTATAGTTGTGTTATTGTTATTCTTTTGTTGCAGACAGAACGTGTACAGGCCCATTAAACGGTTCCAAGATACCGGGAACTATGAGGATCGATAACGTTCTGGCCGGCCACGGATATCTACCCCTCGGGATGATAGATTATTATTCCGGACCAGCCTCAGAAATCGCAAGGATAGCGTTCCTGAGCTTCGAACGGAGTGGATCCAAAATGGTGTAGTAGCGTCGAATACCACAGTGAAGAAACGATTACACAATGCGGGATTGAAAGGTTGTGTTGCTGTCAAAAAACCACTTTTGACTGCTACCCATCATAGGAAAAGATTGCTATTTGCACAGAACCATGCAAATTGGACATTGGTGGACTGCTCGACTGTTTTATGGACGGATGAGTCTAGGTTCACCATTTTCCAAACAGATGACAGGACGTATGTGAGAAGAAGGGCAAATGAACAATTGCGGCAAGACTGTGTAGTGCCTACAGTTAACTTTGGTGGTTGCGGTGTGACAGTTTGGGGTGCAATGTCCTACTGAGGGACTGGATACCTCACTCCTTTAAAAGGAAATCTGAATGGAACCAAATACATTGACATATTAGAAAACAGCGCGGTACCATCAGCACATCTGCTAGGCTATGGAAGCAACTATTTCTTCCAGGATGACGGTGTCCCATGTCACCGGGCACGAATAGTGAACGAATGGAAGGAGGACAACAATATTCTGTCTTTGGAGTGACCCCCACAGTCCTCCGACTTGAACCCGATAGAAAACTTGTGGTAGAGATCTCGGTTTTGAAGTTTGCCGACACAAGAGCAGATACCTAAGGGAACTTGAAGCTGCCTCACAGCTTGCATGGGATGGAATACCTGCTAGGAGATGTAGAACTTTGGTTAGGAGTATGCCTGCANGGTGGTAGTTATAGACAGGTGGTAGTTATAAACAGGCGGTAGGTAAAGACAGGCGGTAGTTATAGACAGGCCGTAGTTATAGACAGGTAGTAGTTATAGACAGGTAGTAGTAATAGACAGGTTGTAGTCATGGACAGATGGTAGACATATACACGTGGTAGTTATAGACAGGTGGTAGTTATAGACAGGCGGTAGGTATAGACAGGCGCTAGGTATAGACAGGTGGTAGTTATAGACAGGTGGTAGTTATAAACAGGCGGTAGGTAAAGACAGGCGGTAGTTATAGACAGGCCGTAGTTATAGACAGGTAGTAGTTATAGACAGGTAGTAGTAATAGACAGGTTGTAGTCATGGACAGATGGTAGACATATACACGTGGTAGTTATAGACAGGTGGTAGTTATAGACAGGCGGTAGGTATAGACAGGCGCTAGGTATAGACAGGTGGTAGTTATAGACAGGTGGTAGTTATAAACAGGCGGTAGGTAAAGACAGGCGGTAGTTATAGACAGGCCGTAGTTATAGACAGGTAGTAGTTATAGACAGGTAGTAGTAATAGACAGGTTGTAGTCATGGACAGATGGTAGACATATACACGTGGTAGTTATAGACAGGTGGTAGTTATAGACAGGCGGTAGGTATAGACAGGCGCTAGGTATAGACAGGTGGTAGTTATAGACAGGTGGTAGTTATAAACAGGCGGTAGGTAAAGACAGGCGGTAGTTATAGACAGGCCGTAGTTATAGACAGGTAGTAGTTATAGACAGGTAGTAGTTATAGACAGGTTGTAGTCATGGACAGATGGTAGACATATACACGTGGTAGTTATAGACAGGTGGTAGTTATAGACATGTGGTAGTTAT
>NW_018478698.1:0-2643 GCF_002113885.1 Mizuhopecten yessoensis | reverse complement strand
CGGTGTAGTAGGTCAGTGTAGGTTGTGTTTATAAACCGTAGCATTAACATACCTGGGGTGTATTGTCTAAAATGTATGTGTATTCAGTAATATGATACCTGTACCTAAGAAAGATATACCTGTGTATTGGGTAATAAGACATATGCATTGTAGGTATATAGGTCTCATCAGTAATAACGACATTATTATCCAATATTGGAATATTGGGGATAGAGGGGCGGGGCCCAATAGGGGAATCATAGCAAATTCTTCTAAATCCTTCTTTTATTAGCTCACCTGCCCGTCCGTCGTCCGTCAACTTTTCCTAAAAATCGCTACTAGTCATAAACAACTTAGCAGATTATGACCAAATTTGGTCAGAAGCATCCTCAGGGGAAGGAGAACAATTTTTTTTATAATGGTGGGTCTGGCCCCCCTGGGGACTGAGTGGTGGGGCCCAATAGGCGAAATATAGCAAATTCTTTAAAATCCTTCTTCTTCTGTAGGAATGAAAGGATTTGTTCCATATTTGGTTCAGAGCATCCTTGGGGGAATTAGAACCAATTTTGTATAAACCATAGGTCTGGCCCCAGAGGGGCCTGAGGGGCGGGCCCAATAGGGGAAATATAGCAAATTATTTAAAATCCTTCTTCTTCTGTAGGAATGAAAAGATTTGTTCCATATTTGGTCTAAAGCATCAAGGGGAACCAATTTTGTATAAATCGTTGGTCTGCCCCCCCCCCCAGGGGCCTGAGGGGCGGGGCCAAAAGGGGGCAATTGGGCTACCAGGGATATATTAATTTAAGTGACTTCACCTCTGGTACTAAGAGATGGATATCAACCATATTTGACTGGAAGCATCCCTCGGTAGTGGAGATTCAAAATTGTAGAAATTGTTGGGCTGACCCCCCAGATGGCTGAGGGGCGGTGCCAAAAGGGGGTTAATTGGCTATATTGCTACAAACGACTTTTTTTGTAGAATTATGCACTGGATATCAACCATATTTGACTGAAAGCATCCCTAGGTGGTTGGGATTCGAAATTGTACAAATGGTTAGGCTGACCCCCCAGGGGCTGAGAGGCGAGGCCAAAAGGGGGCAATTGGGCTATATTGCTATAAAAAACTTCCTTTGTAGAATTATGCTATGGATATTGACCATATTTGGTCAGAAGCATTCATGGGAAGTAGGGATTCAAAATTGTACAAATTGTTGCATAGGCCGACCCCCTGTGCAAAGGGGTGGGGCCAAAACAAGTTTATTACTTGGAAATGGTTGAGATCCCCACGGTATAACCATATATACAATTGTGGAGTATAAAGAGAAGCATGCAAATTTACTTCCAGGATGGCCTAGGGTCTGGCTCCACCCTTTGAGTCATAGTCCCTGGGTCATACCTTTGAAGCGGTTGAGATCCCCACCCCAGAACTGTATATACAATTGTTGGGCATAAAGAGACGAATGCAGTCATGATATTATAATTGACCCCAGGGTCTGCCCTACTCTTGCAGACTTAACCCCTGGGTCATGACTTTGAAACGGTTGAGATCCCCACCCCAAAATGCATATATACAAATGCTTGATAAAAAGAGACAAATGCAGTCATGATATTAGAATTGATCCTGGGGTCTGGCCACAACCCTCGGGGTCTAGTTTCTGAGTCACAGCTTGGAAACAGTTGAGATCCCCACCACATAACCATACATTAAATTGCTGGGCATGACAAATCTTCTACAGACATATTTACAAAAATTGGCACTTCCAGTGACATCATGCTATTCTCACTTCAATTTTGCCAACAATTCCAGGTGAGCGATACAGGCCCTCTGGGCCTCTTGTTTATAGCATGTCAGCTAACCAGTCTTAAAATGATGCAGATCTTATTTCAATGTAAGAAAGTGATTAAAGCTATGTGGCATTCGACGGGTGTATATTGTTCCGCCAGTGGTACTCTTGTTCATACATAAAATGCATCTCCCGGCATCATTAATTTCAAAAAAAAAGGTCTGGGCCCTCCGTACCCCCCCCAACCCCCACCCAACCCCCACACACAAACTACCCCGCAGGGCTATGAACCATAAGCTACTTGAACTCGCTTGACTAACAAACATCAATCATGTTTAAGGAGTATTTCCATGAAGAGTTGCTTTTGATTTGTATGATGGTCCAATTACACCAAATACCCTGGTAATAAAAAAAGAGTGTACAAATNCAAATTTTAAATCAGATTTTTGTTTTGTATTTGCAGGAGATCTGTGAGTGATGTTTCTGGTGATGGAAGTCACATTGATGACATTTTGGACAAAATCTCCACACAGTTCCAGAAAATAGACGCTAGTATGGGAACTGTGAGCGATAGTTATCTCAAATAGAGAGTTGATCAACAGTTATCTCAGAGAGAAACATTTATCTAAAATAGAGGGTTGATCAACAGTTTCCTCAGAGAGAGAGAGAGTTGATCAACAGTTATCTCAAATAGAGTTGATCGACATTTATCTCAAAGACAGAGAAACATTTATCTAAAATAAAGAGTTGATCAAAAGTTACCTCAGAGAGAGAGTTGATCAACAGTTATCTCAAATAGAGTTGATCAAGTTATCTCAGAGAGAGAGAAACATTCATCTAAAATAGAGAGTTGATCAACAGTTACCTCAGAGAGAGAGAG
>NW_018478697.1:0-2641 GCF_002113885.1 Mizuhopecten yessoensis | reverse complement strand
CTGTAGACCATAATGGACTCATCCATATCAATGCATGGTAGAGTTAACTTAAGTTACTTAGGGGTGAAAGGGTTAAAAAGCTCATGTTTTGATAATTAACTGGCAATGGAGATGAGAAGTAACGTAGATCATTATTGCTGTATCATCTTGCTATCGGACCTGTATGACTGGTGTCTTCTGCTCTGTCGTAGCCTGCCTGATGTGGAAGGTTGTAACAAGAGAGCCTGTGACGGTCTCAAGAAGGCACTGCTCTCCCTGAAGCTCCGCATCCTCAATAAGCCATCCAGGAACTGGATTGTCGAGGTTAGTTTTATCACGAAAACATTTCATATCTGAATCTCCAATATTTCATAAGTTTTTTTATCTTAATAATTTCGTTAATAAAATGTAGGCAAGTAACTTAATAATGATGGAAAACAATCAAATATTCTATACCGGAAAATAATCACCCAGTGAAATATCCACCCTTCATCGGTAAAATTGCAGAAAGCAAAAAAGACCAAAGTTACAATGCAGAGAAAATTTCCTCCATGTATACTGTAATGACTTCCCATGGAAGGGAAACGAAAGTTTGTAAGAAACTGTTTATGTTTCTGTTCCAGTTCTTGTTTGCCAAGGCCCCGCTAGAGACTACTAACAAGAAAGAATCAGGTAAGTACGTGTAAAGGTAATTGAAATTTTCATGGTAGAAAAACAATTGCAGAGTTAATAGCAACTGATTGATGTTTGGACTACTATAAGCTAAATAGAAATAGATAGATTTGAGCTTCAGTTGCGGTTTATATGCACAAACAAATTATAACTGTGCATGTAGACCTCCACTTTTATGGAGATAAAACAATTTGAGATTGATAGCAGCATTGTATGATCCATAGTCTCACTGAATTCTTTAACGGATATTTCCTCAGGTCCGGTGCAGCGTGTCATTTTCATGCATGAGCTAAACTTGGACAACCTTAAGAAGGTGGTGAAGGAGGTGATTGATGAGTGGTACTCTATCTGTCACCTCTACAGCCTCGTCGCTGATTTCGCTGAAATCTACAATGGTATGTAAATTTTGATTTCTTCTTTTGAATGGTGTTAGTGCACTTTAATACGGAAAGTTAAATTGATGTTGGGTTTTTTTCATGATTAAATATCTAACCATTTTGACAAGTGTAATAAAAATACAGTACAGTTGAATCAGTTTTGACAAAAAACGATGCCTTCCTTTACATGGTCTCTTAATTGTACAAGTTGAAGAGCTTTAAATTGCTTTCAATTAAAACCTTAAAAAGAAAATAAAGTAAACTTTTTAATTGCCTTTGAGATGTTCCCCATCTTGTTTTTATCACGCACGATGCAGGGATGAATGTACTGTAATGCCTGACCTTAATTGTTTCACAGACCAGCGGTCAGGACTGCGGAGCACTGTGGATGTCCACTCCTACAGCTACAGGAAGCTCACCCTAGTGTACGGCCCCAACAGGTCCAGTCTGGTGAGTTCAGTCTCCAATATTTTGTCTCCTATTCGATCAAAATGATTGTAACATCATTTAAAATCATAATGATAAATCTGTCTTTATCTCCCTAGATAAGGACAGCCCAAACCTGTCTTTATTCAGAAAATTTCACCACTTAACCATTTATGACAGCACAGCAGCTTCAAGAATATCCTATTTAAATGACATTACCATATCACAATGGGATTGCATCATCAGTTTTGGCCAACAGGTATTAAAATGACAGCCTTTTATTTATGTAATAGGTAAAATATTCAATTATATTAACAGCAGGAAAGCGTTTGGGGGAAATGTAATCAGTTGTTCTGGAGATTAAGACAAAGACATTTCCTCCCTCAGAATAAGATTTTAGAAATTCAGCATTCAGCAGCCCTTAGTTGACATTTTTCTGTCTATTTCATCACACTGGACTTATTCTCAATTCCAGTTTAAATCTTTCTGTATCAGCATTAAATTTGAATTTTGTCCAGTTGTATTGATGCTGTTTTATTTTATCTGAGGCCATTTAGCCTGCCATGATCGATCAAATGATTGGTTGTTTAAAATAAAAAATAAAATTGTTGCTGTTTCTCAGAAAGTAAAGAGATTTTTCTCTCAAATTCCGTATTTAAAGTAGATTCTTCCCGTTAACTAGCTTGTCTTGTGTATTTCCCTTTGGAATCTCTTAGGCTATTTTATATTTTTATCAACTGAAGCAGACTAGATATACTTTCGATTCCTGTATACTGGGAAATTTTCACTGCAGTTTAATTTTCGCCTTTATCGCCCTCTGTAATAAGGGTGAATTTAACATTACAGCAAACAATTGTAAAAAAGATAATATACATAGTTATTAAATGTGAAGGTCGGATTGAATGTGGGCGCAAATTGTATTAAGCGTCAAAGGGTCGAAAATTTGATTGGGTGAACATTTTTCGGTAAACAGTATGTGATGTATTACAGATACACATCCAGTGGAAGAGCGACAGTAAACAGTTCGTGGTGACCTTCGGCACGATAGGACCCTCCATCACCATCAACCCACACGTCATAATGTCCACACAGATACAGCAGGAACTCAGCTGTCACAGAAATCTCGCTCAGATTGCTCAGGTATAGACTAGCACTATCCTCATAGTCTAACACTATCCTCATAGTCT
>NW_018478696.1:0-2637 GCF_002113885.1 Mizuhopecten yessoensis | reverse complement strand
TTCCGTTCCATTCCATTCCATTACATTCGGATTGATTCTATTCAATTCCCTTACACTCCATTACATTCCATTCCATTCGGGTAGTTTCCATTCCATTCCATTCCATTCCTCTCCATTCCATTGCACTCGGGTTGATTCCATTCCATTGCATTCCATTCCATTCCATTCCATTCCATTTCGTTCCATTCCACTCTATTCCGTATCATTCCATTTCATTCCATTCCATTCCATTCCATTCCATTCAGTTCCATTCCTTTCCATTACATTCGGATTGATTCTATTCAACTCACTTACTCTCCATTACATTCCATTCCATTCGGGTAGTTTCCATTCCATTTCATTCCATTCCTCTCCATTCCATTGCACTCGGGTTGATACCATTGCATTCCATTCCATTCCATTCCGTTCCATTCCATTCCATTCCATTCCATTCCATTTCGTTCCATTCCATTCTATTCCGTATCATTCCATTTCATTCCATTCCATTCCATTCCATTCCATTAAATTCCATTCCATTCCATTCCATTCCATTGTACTCCGGTTGATTCCATTCCATTGCATTCCATTCCATTCCATTACATTCCATTCCATTACATTCGGATTGATTGTATTCAATTCCCTTACACTCCATTACATTCCATTCCATTCGGGTTGTTCCATTCCATTCCATTCCATTCCATTCCTTTCCATTCCATTCCATTCCATTCGGATTCATTCTATTCAATTCCCTTACACTCCATTACATTCCATTCCATTCGGGGAGTTTCCATTCCATTCCATTCCATTCCTCTCTATTCCATTGAACTCGGGTTGATTCCATTCCATTGCATTCCATTCTATTCCATTCCGTTCCGTTCCATTCCATTCCATTACATTCGGATTGACTCTATTCAACTCCCTTACTCTCCATTACATTCAATTCCATTCGGGTTGTTCCATTCCATTCCATTCCATTCCATTGCACTCGGGTTGATTCCATTCCATTCTTTCCATTCCATTCCATTCCATTCCATTCCGCTGCATTTCATTCCATTACATTCGGATTGATTCTATTCAACTCACTTACTCTCCATTACATTCCATTCCATTCGGGTAGTTTCCATTCCATTTCATTCCATTCCTCTCCATTCCATTGCACTCGGGTTGATTCCATTCCGTTGCATTCCATTCCATTCCATTCCATTCCATTAAATTCCATTCCATTCCATTCCATTCCATTCCTTTCCATTCCATTCCATTCCATTCGGATTCATTCTATTCAATTCCCTTACACTCCATTACATTCCATTCGGGTAGTTTCCATTGCATTCCATTCCATTTCTCTCCATTCCATTGCACTCGGGTTGATTCCATTCCATTCTTTCCATTCCATTCCATTCCATTCCATTCCATTTCGTTCCATTCCATTCTATTCCGTATCATTCCATTCCATTCCATTCCATTCCATTCCTTTCCATTCCATTCTACTCGGGTTGATTCCATTCCATTGCATTCCATTCCATTCCATTCCTCTCCATTCCATTGCACTCGGGTTGATTCCATTCCATTCTTTCCATTCCATTCCATTCCATTCCATTCCTTTCCATTCCATTACGGATGATTCCATTCCATTCCATTCCATTCCATTAAATTCCATTCCATTCCATTCCATTCCATTCCTTTCCATTCCATTACGGATGATTCCATTCCATTCCATTCCATTCCATTAAATTCCATTCCATTCCATTCCATTCCATTCCATTGTACTCCGGTTGATTCCATTCCATTGCATTCCATTCCATTCCATTCCCCTGCACTCGCGTTGATTCCATTCCATTCCATTCCATTCCATTACATTCGGATTGACTCTATTCAACTCCCTTACTCTCCATTACATTCCATTCAATTCGGGTTGTTCCATTCCATTCCATTCCATTCCATTGCACTCGGGTTGATTCCATTCCATTCTTTCCATTCCATTCCATTCCATTCCATTCCATTGTACTCCGGTTGATTCCATTCCATTGCATTCCATTCCATTCCATTCAATTCCATTCCGTTGCATTCCATTCCATTACATTCGGATTGATTGTATTCAATTCCCTTACACTCCATTACATTCCATTCCATTCGGGTAGTTTCCATTCCATTTCATTCCATTCCTCTCCATTCCATTGCACTCGGGTTGATACCATTGCATTCCATTCCATTCCATTCCGTTCCATTCCATTCCATTCCATTCCATTCCATTCCATTTCGTTCCATTCCATTCTATTCCGTATCATTCCATTCCATTCCATTCCATTCCATTTCGTTCCATTCCATTCTATTCCGTATCATTCCATTTCATTCCATTCCATTCCATTCCATTCCATTGTACTCGGGTTGATTCCATTCCGTTGCATTCCATTCCATTCCATTCCATTCCATTAAATTCCATTCCATTCCATTCCCCTGCACTTGGGTTGATTCCATTCCATTCCATTCCATTCCATTCAATTCCATTCCGTTGCATTCCATTCCATTACATTCGGATTGATTCTATTCAACTCCCTTACTCTCCATTACATTCCATTCCATTCGGGTTGTTCCATTCCATTCCATTCCATTCCACTCCATTCCATTGCACTCGGGTTGATTCCATTCCATTCCATTCCA
>NW_018478695.1:0-2636 GCF_002113885.1 Mizuhopecten yessoensis | reverse complement strand
ATATAGTTCTGTGGTATGACTGTCAAATTAATCTAGTACTTGCGAAGCAGAAAACCGTATAGGGTGTATTGTAACAATGAAGTTTTTATGGTATATATATATATAGTACGATGGTGACACTGATAATCTTGTCAGTTTTCTTTAGTGTATGATTACTTTATGGACAATTAGAGTCTGCCAGTACATCTATCTGTTAGTGGTTCAGTGTTAATACTACAGACATCAGGATGTAGAGTCTTCTGGTGTGGTGTGTTGGTGAATTCCTGTATTTACAAATTGAGGGTCCTTGGGCAGTGGGCAGTGGTCAGCTATACTCTGTATATTCAGGGGCTACATCGTAATCTGTTCTCAATTATACATATTTTAATAAGGAGAGCCTGGTGGTGAATACTCTGTTAATTCAGACAGTTATCAGGACCTGTTTATCTGAGGTAGGTGTACAAAAGTGTACTGGAGATATAGCCTCCTCGTTTATTTTGGGAGTGATCCTTTTAATGTCACTGGTTTACCTTAATTATCTTTCTTTTGTGTTGATGGTTGTTGAGGAGAAGCAAACAAAACAGTGTTTGTTAAAAAATTAGTCAATTTAGCTTTCCTCTCACTTAATTTAAGGTTATATTATGTACCTGGAGTTCATCAAAAAACTGAAACTGTCCCTGTAGTCAAAAGTTATGAAATACACACTCTAATTCACTTATAGGGAATTATTCTCTGAATGAATTGAATTTGAGCAAAAAGTATGATAAAAAGAATTTTGCTGAAGTAAAAAGTCTAAATTGGGTAAAAAAAAAAAAGAGGAGAAAGTTAGTATTTTGGTGTGCTACATATGTTAGTCTACCTAGCTGTACAAATACAACATGTATATGCAAGGAAGTAACCCCAAACTTTATCAGTGTAATGAATTTATAATTAAGAAATAAACAAATAATGTTTTGAAAAAGACATTATCTGATTGCCTGTACATGTTTTATTTATTTATGTGTTTTATTATAGAACTTGTCCGATTCTGTGTTACTGTGTATTATAAGTCTTGGTATACCTGGTACATGTAGTACATATATAATTGTCTAATCAGATGAGAGACAGGATTGTCCTTGTTTGTTTTTGTCATCTTAAGATTCACTGGAAGTTTTGTATTATTGCCGGGGTTAGTGTTCTAGGGCTGTGGATAGCCACATGCACACTTACAATGTAGGATAGGTCCTATCTGGAGTTTCCGCAGGAAATGTAAGAGGGATGATAAGTTTAGGTAAACAATGGCTGAGGTCATCTCTCTATAGGAACCCTTACCCTCATGTCACCCATACATTGATAGCCACACCAATAAGGTATGTGTTGTTATTTACTAAGGACTGGGAAGTGTTTTTGGCATTAGATATTAATGGCTACAGGTACACCTACTAAGCAGGCCCCAAGCAATGCTTGGCCTTGTGACGTTTGTATCGATAGGTGATTTATAAGTCAGTTTTAACCAATTGATCTTCCTGATGGTAATTATGGTTTGTAATTATAAAGTTTGTCTTATTCTGTCTAACTTTCCCTATACCATCATTCTCGGTCCATCAAACACTGACCATGTATGACTTACAGCCTAAATCACTGATTTAATTTCTTGACCAAAGGTTTGCAGTTTAGTTGTACAAATATATTATGATTTTTATGACAAGTTTTTATTAAATTTTTTCTTTGTGTTTCACAGGTTACAAACGGTACCGACCTCACAGCAAGCACCCAGTTACCCCGACTACCAAGTTGTGAACGTCTCTGCAGAACGGCTAGAGCGTGATCTTACAGCAGAGCTAAGATCTGATCCGTCCGAGCTTCAACATTGGCCCTGGTATCATGGGAATATTTCTCGGCAACATGCAGAGAAGATAGTGACTCGTGACGGAGATTTCATTGTGAGAGACTGTATATCCCAGCCTGGAGATTTTGTACTGACTACTGGTTGTCGTGGAGTACCAATACACTTTGTAATAAATTCTCAAATAACGGAAAGACCTAATTCTAGAACACCAGAAATATCGTACTTTTTTGAGGATGAGAAGTTTGCTTCAGTTCAGGATTTGATTGACTTTTACATGTCCCACAGGAAAGGGGTCACAAAAGTATCCGGAGCTGTGATAAAAAATCCCATTGGTCGAACAATGCCGCTGAGCTACTACGACTCCAAATATGGTAATAAGGCAAGTCTGATTGGTGCGGCAGACTATGCTTATACTCCCACACAGAGCCCCCATAATAGTCCGTACAATAGCCCCAAAGTCAGTCCTCGGGGTAGTCCAAAGTCGCGACACAAACGGCCACTGCGCACAGGAAGTCAGCCATTGTTGGACATAGTGGACACGGTGGAACAGGAGAATACAGTAATGTCAAACATAGATCGGTGTGACAGTCTACCCAGCATTCCAAACAAACTTGGGAGCACTTCATTGACAATGAAGAACTCTGTTTCAGCATCAAGTTTACCTCCATATCATGCAAGGTGTGGGAGTGAACCGGTACTGATGGACCCAGGTCTTTTCATTGTAAGTAATCGGCAGGGACAGTACCTTCAAGTTTCACCTCCAATGCAAAAACTCACCCCTGCTATTTCTGACAGCAACCTCACCAAGCCTGCTCCTCCCAAACCTAGT
>NW_018478694.1:0-2633 GCF_002113885.1 Mizuhopecten yessoensis | reverse complement strand
GTTATCCCATGTAATATATAAGCGTGTTGATATAGCTATAATCATAATGTGCAATCCCATGTAATATTTAAGAGTGTTGATATAGCTATAATTATAATGTGTAATCCTATATAATACACATGGGTGTTGATATAGCTATTATTATAATGTGTAATCCTATATAATACAAAAGCGTGTTGATATAGCTATAATTATAATGTGTAATCCCATGTAATAAATAATTGTGTTGATATAGCTCATATTATAATGTGTAACCCTATGAAATTTATAAGCGTGTTGATATAGCTATAATTATAATGTGTAATCCCATGTAATATATAATTGTGTTGATATAGCTAATATTATAATTTGTAATCTCATGTAATATATAAGCATGTTGATATAGCTATAATTAAAATGTGTATTCCTATATAATACACAAGCGTGTTGATATAGCTATAATTATAATGTGTAATTCCATGTAATNGTGTTGATATAGCTATAATTATAATGTGTAATCCCATGTAATACAAAAGCGTGTTGATATATCTATAATTATAATGTGTAATCCCATGTAATATATAAGCGTGTTGATATAGCTATAATTGTAATGTGTAATTCCATGTGATATATGAGCGTGTTGATATTGCTATAATTATAATGTGTAACCGTATATAATACACAAGCGTGTTGATATAGCTATAATTATAATGTGTAATCCTATATAATACACAAGCGTGTTGACATAGCTATAATTATAATGGGTAATCCTATATAATACACAAGCTTGTTGATATAGCTATAATTATAATGTGTAATCCCATGTCATATTTAAGGGTGTTGTTATAGCTATAATTATAATGTGTAATCCCATGTAATATATAAGCGGGTTGATATAGCTATAATTGTAATGTGTAATTCCATGTGATATATGAGCGTGTTGATATTGCTATAATTATAATGTGTAACCGTATATAATACATTTAAGGGTGTTGTTATAGCTATAATTATAATGTGTAATCCCATGTAATACAAAAGCGTGTTGATATATCTATAATTATAATGTGTAATCCCATGTAATACAAAAGCGTGTTGATATATCTATAATTATAATGTGTAATCCCATGTAATATATAATTGTGTTGATATAGCTAATATTATAATGTGTAATCCTATATAATACACAAGCGGGTTGATATAGCTATAATTATAATGTGTAATTCCATGTAATATTTAAGGGTGTTGATATAGCTATAATTATAATGTGTAATCCCATGTAATATATAAGCGTGGTGATATAGCTATAATTGTAATGTGTAATTCAATGTGATATATGAGCGTGTTGATATTGCTATAATTATAATGTGTAACCGTATATAATACATTTAAGGGTGTTGTTATAGCTATAATTATAATGTGTAATCCCATGTAATATGTAATTGTGTTGATATAGCTAATATTATAATGTGTAACCCTATGTAATATATAAGCGTGTTGATATAGCTATAAATAATGTGTAATCCTATATAATACACAAGCTTGTTGATATAGCTATAATAATACTGTGTAATCCTATATAATACACAAGCGTGTTGATATAGCAATAATTATAATGTGTAATCCCATGTTATATATAAGCGTGTTGATATAGCTATAACTATAATGTGTATTCATATATAATACACAAGCGTGTTGATATAGCTATAATTATAATGTGTAATCCCATGTACTATATAAGCGTGTAGATATAGCTATAATTATAATGTATAATCCCATGTAATATATAAGCGTGTTGATAAAGCTTTAATTATAATGTGTAATCCTATATAATACACAAGCGTGTTGATATAGCTATAGTTATAATGTGTAATCCCATGTAATATATAAGCGTGTTGATATAGCTATAATTATAATGTGTAATCCCATGTTATACATGAGCGTATTGATATAGCTATAATTATAATGTGTAATCCTATATAATACACAAGCGTGTTGATATAGCTATAATAATAATGTGTAATCCTATGTAATACACAAGCGTGTTGATATAGCTATAATTATAATGTGTAATCCTATATAATACACAAGCTTTTTGATTTAGCTATAATAATAATGTGTAATCCTATATAATACACAAGCGTGTTGATATAGCTATAAATATAATGTGTAATCCTATATAATACAAAAGCGTGTTGATATAGCTATAACTATAATGTGTAATCCCATGTAATACATAAGCGTGTTGATATAGCTATAACTAGTATGTGTAATCCTATATAATACCCCAGCGTGTTGATTTAGATATAAATATCATGAGTAATCCTATATAATACAAAAGCGAGTTGATATAGCTATAATTATTATGTGTCATCCTATGTAATACACAAGCTTGTTGATAGAGCTAAAATTATAATGTGTAATCACATGTAATATATAAGCGTGTGGATATAGCTATACTTATACTCTGTAATCCCATGTTATACGTAAGCGTGTTGATATAGCTATAATTATAATGAGTAATCCCATGTAATATATAAGCGTGTTAATATAGCTATAATTATAATGTGTAATCCTATATAATATATAAGCGTGTTGATACCGCTATAACAATAATGTGTAATCATATATAATACACAAGCGTGTTGATATAGCTA
>NW_018478693.1:0-2632 GCF_002113885.1 Mizuhopecten yessoensis | reverse complement strand
TAGACCAAGATTCGAACACTGAACCACAGTCAGTCTGTAGCGCTAACCAGCTGAGTTACCTTGCCAACGGAACTATCCTGGTCGATTCTCTAATGTTTTACCCACGGTGGGGAAGGGGTCCTTTAGATAGTATCTACGTTTTACGAGGTTAGTGAGCGAGAACAGACAATATGGCAGTATAGAAATGTCGTGTACACGGTAGTTATTATCCAAAGTGATAATTGATAACAATTCAAACATACAACTTGTATTAAGCGTCCTGCATCATTTTTAATTTTAACATATGTACACGTATTATAATCGTTGAAACTTGACAGAATCATATGTGACAATTAAACCCACTCCATATAATAAGCATACACGCCTCTGATCCTTTTGTGAATATGAAGTGACATGGTATCAAGTTACAAAACGTCAGCACAATAAAATATTAACATACAGACGTGAACAGGAGAGCTTAAAACACCCTTCTTGCTGTTCTACTGTTAAATTTATCACATACTTTATGGTTATACCATTGTCACTTACGGATTTAAAGGGACCTTTTGGACCCCGGAACCCAAACTATTTTCAGTGAAAATCTGGAATTTTCTCCAAAATTTCCCCTTTATCTCCCGGAGTCCCCCTCCCTCTAACCCTTTCACCTTTAAAAACTGCATCCGGAATTGTATATCTTCATAATTTAGCTATCACCTGTAAGATTGTGCTCGTGTTGAGTCAGATACAATAAGTTGTAAAACCTTTCCCACCTATATCATCAACAATGAATTACAACTGGCCCAATGATCTGCTCTCTATGATAACACCGTGTGACAGCTATATGGATATACCGTTAACTACCAACATATCATTACGCTTACGTTGGGACAGCAACTATATCAAATATGAACGATTCATTTGTGAGTGTAGATCGGAATGGGTATTAGATATTGACACACGGTGTTTATTTAGTACGAACAATACTTCTGATTACCGGAGATTCTAGCCACGACTATTTCCATTTAGAGTGGTGAGTGATCGGTTATACAGGTTTAAGTTATTCAGCTTTAAGCAGATAAACCATCATTTAGCCTTCTGTTTGGGGTGACGAACTACAACCAAAGTGGTGTGGGTCGCACAGTACACTGCGACAGACGTTATCTCGCTATCTCCGTCAGAACCCGGCGGTTTACGTCACAGCCTCGTTATCAGATAGGGGGTTAAAGTTCAAACACACATACGTATATATACACAGCAAATTTTAGGCATTTTTCCCAAGGGAAATCCTCTCATACAATAAAGTGTGGAAGGTTGCAGTGAATGAACCGATATAGTGAAATGGAAACATGTTATAATAAAAAATATTTTACAGGGACATGGAGATGATACAATATAATTTTATTATCTTTAAATGATGTTAGGAAAATTAATACAGTGAAGCTGAGATGGGGTCATTTGCAACTAATTGCATGTTTTTAAGCTTGTCAACAAAAATATCACGTAGCAAAATAGAAAAGCTTATCTTTCTTAACGAAAATTCAGGTTAAACCGATATTTTGACAAACCCGATGCACATAATAATACCGCCTACACAAAATACTTAGAGTCATGCGTTATACAACACTGTACTGTTGTCGAGCGTACAGTAGCGTCATGCTGAGGTTTGTGAACGGCTGTTACATGTGTTACCGATATCTAGTGCACAACTCGCATTGCATCAAAAACATCAGCTTACTGACGCTTGAAATTGAGATAATCATTTCTAATCTAATGGTAAATAACAGGTTTTTACTATGTGTTTGGTATTCTATAGAAATCGATTTGAATCCAAAACACGTAGATTTTTCTAATTAAAAAAAGTAACCGCTCATTATTTGCTCTTTAACCCTGTATCGCGTATTATTGTCGTGTTAACATGCGCCAATGCATGTTAAAGCTTCCGGATGTGGAATTCTTTTCTATAGGAGGTAATGAACTATCCTAATATGAAATTCAATGTTAGAAAAGTCAGTATCTGTCATCCCTGTGCCTTTTATTCATTAAATTTAAGAACGGATGTTTATCACTTTGGTCGTACTGACTCACGGTCACTTTGGTCGTACTGACTCTCTTGCTGACCACAGTTACATGTTTTGACTAATTGTAGAGTTTATCATGTTTGCACTTTACTCATTCATTATCAATGATAAATTAACAAGTAATCTTCTTATTTTTAAAATTCGTATAATTCAATACTTTTATGCACCTCCCTTTCTGTTTCAAAAGTAATTAAGACCAATTTGAATTTCCGCCTTTTTGGCCCCTAGTATCACCGACGAGTCTTAGAAAGACACACAGCTGTATGATGCAGTGTAATTCATTTTCCACATACTGTATCTATCACCGCATTTTATAGACGCTATCTCACGTGTGTGTCCAACGTTCATCTCTCACGTTCATCTCTTTTATGAGAAATAATTGTATAAATCATCAATCGTACACTTTTTGCAAAAGGAGGTTTACATCAGACATACATTGGTGCCATCTTCAATAAAATGTCTTTAACTTTTATATATTTGTCACTGATATGATTGACTGAAGGGTAATGCTTTTGGTTTGTTTTTGTTTGACGTCCTTTTAACAGCTATGGTCATTTAAGGACGTGTCAGGTTTT
>NW_018478692.1:0-2628 GCF_002113885.1 Mizuhopecten yessoensis | reverse complement strand
AATAACTCGAAATTTCAAGATAATAACTCAAAATTTCGACTTACTTACTCGAAATTTCGAGATAATTTTATCTTGAAATTTTTAGTTATTAGTACGAAAAAACGAAATTCATTTTTTTCTACATGCCCTAATACTCTTCCGTATGGTAGCGCTAGTTTACAAATCCTTCTCCCATTTTGTATATATCTTTGCTAGCATATGCTTTATGAATGCAACGCTATACTTTTCCGGTCACTTACAAAATGATTTATTTAATACACATATTTGTATTGGTCTGTTATTGTTTGTTTGTTTGTCTATGGGCTGACGTCATCGCAACAGTCAAGGTCATTAGAAGACGGATGCTTGAGCAGAAGCTACCGAAAACAGAGAGTGGGGAAGTGAGAAACAGACAAAGATACAGACACAAAGAGCTGCAAGGGGGACAGCAGCTAGTTAAAATGTGATTTTTTTTATATTATAAAGAATTTCTTGAAATGCATCAATTAAGTTATATCATTCAAAAATAGATGTATCACTTTTACAAAAGTTTTAAGTTGAGTACATCTTCATTCACAAAGTTCTACTTGCAGTCACAGAATAGTTGCTTTTGCTGACTAATCATTGTCTGATTTTGATAATAGTTGTCAAAAACACTGGCACCACCTATATATGTCGTTTTGGATACATCACGTGATCAAGTGAGTACAGAATTCAATAATATAGCCTTGTATTTGTAATATGTTCGGTTAAATTCAGATATGTAGGTATATATCATGTTTAGGATCAGTTAGAGGCATCACAAACGGTACAAACCCCCTCTCATACTCAACAGTCTGTTACCATCACTTTCGCACTTAAGTGAGCGTACCCCCTGGAGTATCAGGTATGGATTGTTACATAATAAGCCCGTATCCAACATCTTCATTCCTAATCTATGAATCTCATTTGTATCTCTTTGTGTCTAAATCCGTACCTAACAATCAATTTAAGGTTTTGTTTTCTTTATGAAGTCTTCAGAATGACAAATGTTTTATATACGTAGCAGATTGTGACTTAGGCCATGACCTCAACACCCGGAAATACAACGCATTCGAGTTATTATCATCCTGGAATATTTATAGTTACTTTGATCATTGCAGTCTATTCAGAAATGAAACCCTAAAAGTGATGACAAACGATGACAAACGTTTTCTAATAAAAGAATCGACGATCTTGATATCCTGAAACACACACCCGTTTACTGTATTCTCATACTTGACTGTTTTGATAAAAAAGAATCCGTTCAGAAATGGAGTTTCCAGAGTGATAAAAAAACTTTCGAAAAAAGGAAAAGTGGTTTTAACATTGACCGCCGCATCCTGGAACAAAAATGCGTTTGAGGCCCATATACTACGCACAACGTTGATTAAAATTCATTCTGAAATGAGGTCGCTGGAGTAATAGATTTTTTAAAGAATAGTAAGTGTCATCATCCATTTAATATCCTTACTGCAGGGAAACATGATTCTTTGTGTCTCTCCTCAATTACTCATGTTTCACTCAAAACACGATGTGACATCTTATCTAGAAGAAATAAAGAACGCGTGCAACATTTTCAACGGTATTAGCCTTAAATCAGAAGAACTGACTAGTATAGACGCATGACTTTTTGTGAACTTTCTAAATGTTTCATGATTCAGTCATTCATCAAAGCTTATATAAACATTCCGACAGATTTTTCGTTTTGTTGTTGTAAAGAATACATTTTGAAAGGAAAAGAACGCCATAGTAAGGTTGCATAACTCCTTAAACAATGTTCTTGTCGGGTCATCATATACAAGACAATTAAAACAAGTACATACAAAGAAAATCCGTAAATAATTTTGAAATGTTTATTTGGTTTTTCCATCGTTGTTAATCACGTAGATAAATCCTTGGAAAGGCTTGTCAATCAATCATAAATACACCGTAGTGAACATATATATGTCAATGAGTCACCTATGTTTAACCTACAGAACTTCGGTAGTGGGGAGTATTTGGTTTAGGGGACAAACCACAGAAAACAATGGCAACCAAAAGTTTAGTTTTCCGAGAATAGGTGAATATTGCATTACTCAATAAGAATGGGGAACAAATGTAATATAACTAAAATACTGCATGTCGTTCTGTCATACCCATTGCTAATCATAGCGCTTTTCCCTGTAGCGGATATTGACATTAATATTGTATGATGCTGTAGAGTTGAATAACAAAACACTTAAGTAATAACATTCAAGTAGATTTTTAAACAGTTTCCCCTGTCTATGAACTAATCACCCATTTTTAAGGAGGCAGAGTAGTTAATAGAACATGAATACAAACCACATGTTGATTATCACCTTCTGTCATTTCGAGGTTCTTGTTCTATACTAAGGAGTGCGACAGTTTGACGTTAAAGGCTTTTGACTTTGTGCTTCTCCATCACAATGCAGTGCCACACTGTATGTTAACTTTCCACACGTGGTCAGCTTTTGTTTGTTACAATGAAACACTACGAAAATATTTTAAGTGTAATAAAATAAACATACTTCCAGTCACGCGTACCTGTGGTGGACGGCAGAACAACGCTCCGACAAATTTCGTATATTTTGTCGTTTCTTGAAGATATTTCCATCTAATTTTTGATAT